>NC_091348.1:26979430-27146930 GCF_038502225.1 Cherax quadricarinatus
GTAATAAGCAGAACGAGGTAGATATTGAAAAGCCAGTGACATTGGGTGATAAGGACAGTAATAGGTTTAGTAGAAAAACAGAAATAAGCAGGAAGGGTAAAGAGAAAGGAGAGTCTTTCAATGTTTATTATGCTAATAGCCGTAGTGCTAGGAATAAGATGGACGAGTTGAGATTAGTTGCTAGTGCAGGTAACATTGATGTATTTGCCTTAACTGAGACGTGGTTTAATTCAAAAAGTCGGGACATGCCTGCGGAATGTCACATTCAGGGTTTTAAATTGTTCCAAGTAGATAGAAGTATCGGGAAAGGGGGGCGGGGTGGCATTGTATGTCCGAGATCGCTTGAACTGTTGCATAAAAACGGGTATTAAGTCTGAAGTAACACATACAGAGTCTGTTTGGATAGAATTTTCAGAGGGGCATGAAAAATTATTTTAGGAGTGATATACCGTCCCCAAACTTAGATAGGGACCAAGGGAGACTACTATGGGAGGAAATTGTTAGGACCACAAGGCACGATAATGTAGTAATTTTAAGAGACTTTAACTTTAGTCATATTGATTGGAATTTCTTGACTGGGAATTTAGAATCATACGACTTCTTAGAAGTAGTTCAGGATTGTTTTTTGAAGCAGTTTGTGACAGAACCTACAAGGGGAAATAACCTGCTTGACTTAGTTCTGGCAAACAATGAATCCCTTGTTAATAATTTAGAAATTTCAGAGGAACTGGGTGCTAGCGACCACAAGTCAATTACATTTAGCATTGAATGGAAGTACGATAGTAGCGATAACTCAGTAACAGTCCCAGATTTTCGCTTAGCAGATTACGATGGGCTTAGAGAACACTTATCATCTGTTGACTGGGGTAACGAAGAGAGCTATCAATATGACAGTTTTCTGAACACTATACATGCTGCTCAAAGAACGTTTATCCCATATAAAGAAATTAGATCAAATAGAAATGACCCAAAATGGATGAATAATAGGCTCAAATATCTACTAGGGCATAAGAAAGGAATTTATAGGCATATCAAAAGAGGTGAGGGTCATCTTATGAATCAGTATATTGACATTAAGAGGGACATTAAAAGGGGATAAGAAAAGCTAAAAGGGACTATGAAATTAAAGTTGCTAGGGATTCTAAAACTAACCCCAAGAGTTTTTTCCAGGTCTACAGGACAAAAGTTAGAGATAAGATAGGTCCCCTTAAAAATAACTATGGGCATCTTACTGACAAAGAGAATGAAATGTGCTCGATTTTAAATAATTATTTTCTCTCAGTTTTTACACAGGAAGACACTAACAATATTCCAGTAATTAATTTTTATAGTGGGCTAGAAGAAGATAAATTATGTAACATCACAGTCACTAGTGAGATGGTTGTGAAGCAGATAGACTGAAGCAAAATAAGTCGCCGGGTCCTGACGAGGTTTTTTCAAGGGTTCTTAAGGAATGCAAAATGGAACTCTGTGAACCATTAACTAATATTTTTAATTTATCTCTTCAAACAGGTGTAGTGTCTGATATGTGGAAGATGGCTAATGTAATTCCTATTTTTAAAACAGGGAACAAGTCTTTACCGTCAAATTACCGCCCAAATTACTAGAGTCAATTATAGCTGAGATTATAAGAAGCCATCTCGATAAGCATAGCTTGATTAATGATACTCAGCATGGATTCACAAGAGGCCGGTCTTGTCTAACTAATTTATTAACTTTCTTCAGTAAAGCTTTTGAGGCTTTTGACCACGATAAAGAATTTGATATTATTTACTTAGATTTTAGTAAGGCTTTTGATAGAGTTCCGCACCATAGACTGTTAAAGAAAGTGGCAGCTCATGGAATTGGGGGAAAAGTGCTCTCATGGATCGAGTCATGGCTCACAGACAGGAAGCAGAGAGTGTCCATAAATGGGGTTAAATCCGAGTGGGGATCTGTAACAAGTGGCATTCCACAGGGATCAGTCTTGGGCCCGTTGTTGTTTATAATATATATCAATGACCTTGATGAGGGAATTACTAGTGATATGAGCAAATTCGCCGATGACACAAAGATAGGTAGGATAATTGATTCAAACGTAGATGTTAGGGAACTTCAGGAGGATTTAAACTCTATTCTTGGTCAGAAAAGTGGCAGATGCAGTTCAATGTAGATAAATGCAAGGTTCTGAAGCTCGGGAGTGCCCATAACCCTAGTACTTATAAGTTAAATGATGTAGAACTTAGCCATACAGATTGCGGAAAGGACTTGGGGGTTATGGTGAGCAGCAACCTTAAACCAAGACAGCAGTGCCTAAGCGTACGTAATAAGGCAAATAGATTACTGGGATTATTATCAAGAAGTGTTAATTTGGTTGAGTATATATTCTGCAGTTCTTCTGTCAGGAGTAGGAAGTGAAGCACGAATCTGAGCGGCACGTAATGAGGTCTCCTTCTGAGCATGTCGCAGTTCATCAGAGCTTTCTCTAAGGTAGGCGTAAACAGCAGGAGAGAAAGGATGTCTAGATGTGGTCAGTTGTCGAGGAGTGGACCGTCGTACCACCATCTCGGCAAGACAGTCTTCTAGGAAGATGTGTCGGTTCCGAAGACTATTAGCTTTGAGTAGCTTTGTATGCTATGTCCATAGTGGCAGTGTCAGACAAGATGGTATAAACCTTGGTTATAAATAACGACAAGTTGGTTTAGAAAGACAGGTAAGCAAGCACTATGACATATTTATTAGAAAACGTTTCGGTCCTGGGACCTTGATCAAAAAACTCGATCTCATCAAAAAAATATCTAGATCTGGACAAAGTAGGAAAGTCGCGACTACTCTGTCCCACCAGGCCAGATTTATTATGGTTTATAGCAGCGGGATAGAGTTGTCTGTAGGGTGAGTACGACTGGCAGCTGTCCTGTTTAAGGTAGTATATCTCACTCCCATCCGGCATACCCTGATAACAGGCGCGCGCACAGGCCTGTGCGCCCGATAGCTCTGTCGGGTGGCTAACCCGGCCGAGCAGGTGATCTGACGAAAGGTTTGGTTGGGTGAGATGGCCTGATTGCTTTATTGAACAAAATTGGATACATCAGCAGTGTGTTGCTACACTATACACTGTGGGAACAAGATCTCTCTTTTCATGTCATATTCCATAGCGCAGGATGAGGGCTCATACTAGGCGTTGAAATCTATCCACCTCATCCTGGGAGACTTCAGTAGGGTAGTGAGAATGTTGTTAAATATTCCAGTAAGTATTCATCATCCACGGTAGAGCTGGAATCACTCTCACTTGCAAATTACCATCTCTCACGATAGCCTGTCCCGCACACAGGACGAAGGTTGGTCTGAGGTCTGATGGAGGTACAGCCAGTGGTGACCTTGATGAAGGTACAGCCAGTGGTGACCTTGATGAAAGTGCAGCCAGTGGTGACGAAGGTACAACCAGTGGTGACGATGGAGGGACAGCCAGTGGTGACCTTGATGAAGGTACAGCCAGTGGCGACCTTGATGAAGGTACAGCCAGTGGTGGCCTTGATGAAGGCACAGCCAGTGGTGACCTTGAAAGCACAGCCAGTGATGACCTTGAAGGCACAGCCAGTGGTGACCCTGAAGGCACAACCAGTGACCTTGAAGGCACAGCCACTGGTGACCTTGATGAAGGCACAGCCAGTGATAACCTTGATGAAGGCACAGCCAGTGGTAACCTTGATGAAGGCACAGCCAGTGGTGACATTGATAAAGGTACAGCCAGTGGTGGCTTTAAAGGCACAACCAGTGGGGACCTTGACGGCACAGCCGTTGGTGACCTTGAAGGCACAGCCCGTGGTGACCTTAATGAAGTCACAGCCAGTGATGACCTTGATGAAGGCACAGCCAGTGGTGACATTTGAAGGCACACAGTGGTAACCTTTGATGAAGGCACAGCCAGTGATGACCTTGAAGGCACAGCCAGTGATGACCTTGAAGGCACAGCCAGTGATGACCTTGATGAAGGTATAGCCGGTGGCAACCTTGATGAAGGCACAGCCAGTGGTGGCTTTGATGAAGGCACAGCCAGTGGTGACCTTTGATGAAGGCACAGCCAGTGGTGACCTTGAAGGCACAGCCAGTGGTGACTTTGAAGGCACAGCCAGTGGTGACTTTGATGAAGGCACAGCTAGTGGTAAGCGCCAGAAGACTATTCCACATCAGGTGAGGCTCAAGGTTCTGGAACCTTAACTCAGGTCCCACACCTTCCTCACAGAATGGATGACCTCTTGAAACTCTCCATTCTGTTCGAGTTAATTAAATACTGGACAGTGGAACCCCCGTGTTTGAACTTAATTAGTTCCTGGGTGGTGTTCGAACTGCGAAAAGTTCGATACCTGAAACAGTATTTCCCAGACTTTAATTATCAGCCTCATGCACTAGAGGATGTTGAACTGACTCCTCCAGAAGTCTCTGAGAGTTAGGTCAGTGTCAAAGGTCACTTCAAAGCACTTTTGAAACGTGGCTTTCGTACGTTCAAACACCGAGGTTCCACTGTACTTCCTTTAGGTTCTAACTTCTTCATTCAAGTTATAATGTAGTTCTTTTAGGCTGTAACTCTAGCCCCATAATCAATAATCTAAAGGTTATCAGAAGACGATCCCGGAGATCACCACCCCCGCGGTTCGGTTCCAGACTTGTTTGACGGCTCGATCAACCAAGCTGTTAGTGCTTGCCACATGTATTCCAATGTATGCACCACAGCATGGCTGATCAAGAGCTGGCTTGGACTTGTCAGGCTCTCTCGTAAAGAGATCATGGGGTCTGTATGAAGGGAAGGTGTTGAGAAGTCTTGGTCCCTCTACACTAGAGTTATTTTTTTGGTGTAGTGTGTAATTTTACATAGTCTATTGTGGATCTTGCTCTCTTAGACGATGATTTCTTTTATGTGAACCATTAACCCTTAAACTGAACATTAAAATGGTATAAAATACCGACAGGTTGTTAGGTAAGACACATATGCAACAGTTAGGTATCTTTATTTCGAAACGTTTCGCCTACACAGTAGGCTTCTTCAGTCGAGAACAGAAAAGTTGATAGAAGCTTCTATCAACTTTTCTGTACTCGACTGAAGAAGCCTACTGTGTAGGCGAAACGTTTCGAAATAAAGATACCTAACTGTTGCATATGTGTCTTACCTAACAACCCTTAAACTGTCCAAACGTAGATCTACGTTTTTATACATTTGAAAGCACGTAAAAACGTAGATCTACGTTTTTATACATTTGAAAGCACGTAAAAACGTAGATCTACGTTTTTATACATTTGAAAGCACGTAAAAACGTAGATCTACGTTTTTATACATTTGAAAGCACGTAAAAAAAAGTAATTTTTTTTTTTACGTTTGAAAGCATATAAAAAAAAGTTGATCTTTTTTTTTTTACATTTGAAAGCATGTAGAAAAAGTAGATCTACTTTTGGAGCGCTACGCATGTGAACGTAGATCTATATTTGGACAGTTTAAGGTTAATCACAAGAGGTTCATATACTGACAATGAGAAGGTTATGAGTTGTAAAAGATCAATAAAGATCAATATTGAGTAGACCATTAAAAGCTGTGCGGAGAATGCAATTTCTTTTGTTACTTCTGAGGGGCCGCACACATCACATAACTGACATAAGTACAAAAATCTTGAGGAATTCGAAAAAGAAATTAAGAACATGCCCACTCATGCAGCACGTGGATCGCAGTCGTGGGATTCCATATTTGTGAAGAGGTGAAAAAGTTCACTAGTACGAACACTCGGTATTCGTTCGAGGAAAGAGTTTAGATTTAGGTGAAATATCAGAGACCTTGGATAATTATCAACAATGGTTATAAATGACCATAATTTTTAAAGGGGTGGACCGGTAAGCCAGCGGAAGGCCTCGGTCAGATGACCAAAAGCTCCAAAGGCGGGTCATCATCTGACTAAGACCCGCGTCAGGAAACATTTGTCCTGTTTCCTGACGAACCTTACCTAACCTAACCTATCAGAGACCTTAAAGAGTGCGGACATTGTTCCTTTGCGTCAAGGAGGCAGTAAAGCACTAGCCAGAATTTGCAGACCTGTAGCCCTAATGTCACACATAAAATTATTTTGAAATAGCTTTGAGACAAAATTAAACAGCTCAAATCAACATGGATTTAGAGCAAGAAGATCCTAATTGTTACAACATTTAAACCACTATAACGGAATTACAGAGGCGTTGGAAGGAAAACCAAAACGCAGATGTGATCTACTAGGATTTTACAAAACCTCTTGACAAATGTGATCATAAATTGAGGACATGACATATAACGAGAAAAATCAGCTAATGGATTCTCAATTTTCAGACAAACAGAAGACAAAATGTTTTAGTAATCAGAGCGAAATCCAATATTAGCTAAATAAAAAGCTGAGTTTCCCAATTCACGGTCCTACTGCCTTTACTGTTTCTTATCCTCATGGTGGACACAGTTACATATCATTATTTGTTGATACTGAGGTGAGCATGAAAATTATTTCGGTAAAGGATGCGAAAACATGTAAACAAAACAAAGACATAAATTAATTTTTCCAGTGGGCAGTGGAAAATAGCATGGAGTTTAATGTTGACAAGTTCAGACTACTTAGATATGGAGAGAAGAATTCAAGAAAGACAGTGTATACAAAACACAAGACGATCACTAAAGAGAATGAAAGAAACATGTGAGAGATCTGGGTGTAATAATGTCAGCTGATCTTTCTTCCAAAGAACACGAGAAGACAAATGTCACGAAATCCAGGAAAATGATGGGGTGGATAAGGAGAACTTTCAAAACAAAGGAAATAATGACAGTGTTCTTGTGTTTGTACTTGTGCTCTCTATCACAAAGACTATCGTTCAGGGCAGGATAGATATCAGCTGGAACAGGTACAGAGATAATTTACGGTCTGCGTCGAGCCAATAAAACATTTAAATTACTGAGAACACATTAGTCCTAAATACGGTATATATTCACAGGAGCAGAGGAGCGATACATGATAATATTTATGTGGAAGGTACTTTAGGGCCTGGCTCCAAATCTACACACTGTCATGGCAACATACTGGAGCGAGAGAGACGGGAGAATGTGTAGGATGAACCCAGTGAAAAACAGGAGCACCGTGGGCACGACAAGAGAACATTGTATGTACAGACTGTTAAACACACACACTATCACAAGATACCAGAAACACTGTCGGAACAAGTGTAGAATTTTTTAAGAGGAAGTTGGACATGAACCTCGGCTAAGTGACAGATCAAGCAGGCTGTGATGAATATGTGAGTCAGTACGCCGCGCCAGCAGTAAGAGCCTAGCAGGGGATGAGATGAAAAGCTGTAAGCCTTCTCCCTGAAAGCTGGCTGCCTTGGATCAAACGTGTAGCTCATGCTACACGCCAAGATATTGGTCCAGTGTGGGTAGATTGGTAAAGCACTGCGTACCTTGTCCTAAGGTTCGTAGGTTCGAGTCTCCTTCAGCCAGAGATCAGTGTTTATATATATATATATATATATATATATATATATATATATATATATATATATATATATATATATATATATATATATATATATATATATATAGGTAGTAGGTTGGTAGACAGCAACCACCCAGGGAAGTACTACCGTCCTGCCAGATGACTGTGAAACAAAAACCTGTAACTGTTTTGCATGATGGTAGGATTGCTGGTTTCTTTTTCTGTCTCATAAACACGCTAAGATAACAGGGATATCTTGCTACTCCTACTTACACTTTGGTCACACTTCACAGACACGCACATGCATATATATATATACATACATCTAGGTTTTTCTCCTTTTTCTAAATAGCTCTTGTTCTTTTTTATTTCTTCTATTGTCCATGGGGAAGTGGAAAAGAATCTTTCCTCCGTAAGCCATGCGTGTCGTATGAGGCGACTAAAATGCCGGGAGCAATGGGCTAGTAACCCCTTCTCCTGTATACAATTACTAAAAAAAGAGAAGAAGAAAAACTTTATAAAACTGGGTTGCTTAAATGTGCGTGGATGTAGTGCGGATGACAAGAAACAGATGATTGCTGATGTTATGAATGAAAAGAAGTTGGATGTCCTGGCCCTAAGCGAAACAAAGCTGAAGGGGGTAGGAGAGTTTCAGTGGGGGGAAATAAATGGGATTAAATCTGGAGTATCTGAGAGAGTTAGAGCAAAGGAAGGGGTAGCAGTAATGTTAAATGATCAGTTATGGAAGGAGAAAAGAGAATATGAATGTGTAAATTCAAGAATTATGTGGATTAAAGTAAAGGTTGGATGCGAGAAGTGGGTCATAATAAGCGTGTATGCACCTGGAGAAGAGAGGAATGCAGAGGAGAGAGAGAGATTTTGGGAGATGTTAAGTGAATGTATAGGAGCCTTTGAACCAAGTGAGAGAGTAATTGTGGTAGGGGACTTGAATGCTAAAGTAGGAGAAACTTTTAGAGAGGGTGTGGTAGGTAAGTTTGGGGTGCCAGGTGTAAATGATAATGGGAGCCCTTTGATTGAACTTTGTATAGAAAGGGGTTTAGTTATAGGTAATACATATTTTAAGAAAAAGAGGATAAATAAGTATACACGATATGATGTAGGGCGAAATGACAGTAGTTTGTTGGATTATGTATTGGTAGATAAAAGACTGTTGAGTAGACTTCAGGATGTACATGTTTATAGAGGGGCCACAGATATATCAGATCACTTTCTAGTTGTAGCTACACTGAGAGTAAAAGGTAGATGGGATACAAGGAGAATAGAAGCATCAGGGAAGAGAGAGGTGAAGGTTTATAAACTAAAAGAGGAGGCAGTTAGGGTAAGATATAAACAGCTATTGGAGGATAGATGGGCTAATGAGAGCATAGGCAATGGGGTCGAAGAGGTATGGGGTAGGTTTAAAAATGTAGTGTTAGAGTGTTCAGCAGAAGTTTGTGGTTACAGGAAAGTGGGTGCAGGAGGGAAGAGGAGCGATTGGTGGAATGATGATGTAAAGAGAGTAGTAAGGGAGAAAAAGTTAGCATATGAGAAGTTTTTTACAAAGTAGAAGTGATGCAAGGAGGGAAGAGTATATGGAGAAAAAGAGAGAAGTTAAGAGAGTGGTGAAGCAATGTAAAAAGAGAGCAAATGAGAGAGTGGGTGAGATGTTATCAACAAATTTTGTTGAAAATAAGAAAAAGTTTTGGAGTGAGATTAACAAGTTAAGAAAGCCTAGAGAACAAATGGATTTGTCAGTTAAAAATAGGAGAGGAGAGTTATTAAATGGAGAGGTAGAGGTATTGGGAAGATGGAAGGAATATTTTGAGGAATTGTTAAATGTTGATGAAGATAGGGAAGCTGTGATTTCGTGTATAGGGCAAGGAGGAATAACATCTTGTAGGAGTGAGGAAGAGCCAGTTGTGAGTGTGGGGGAAGTTCGTGAGGCAGTAGGTAAAATGAAAGGGGGTAAGGCAGCCGGGATTGATGGGATAAAGATAGAAATGTTAAAAGCAGGTGGGGATATAGTTTTGGAGTGGTTGGTGAAATTATTTAATAAATGTATGGAAGAGGGTAAGGTACCTAGGGATTGGCAGAGAGCATGCATAGTTCCTTTGTATAAAGGCAAAGGGGATAAAAGAGAGTGCAAAAATTATAGGGGGATAAGTCTGTTGAGTGTACCTGGTAAAGTGTATGGTAGAGTTATAATTGAAAGAATTAAGAGTAAGACGGAGAATAGGATAGCAGATGAACAAGGAGGCTTTAGGAAAGGTAGGGGGTGTGTGGACCAGGTGTTTACAGTGAAACATATAAGTGAACAGTATTTAGATAAGGCTAAAGAGGTCTTTGTGGCATTTATGGATTTGGAAAAGGCGTATGACAGGGTGGATAGGGGGGCAATGTGGCAGATGTTGCAAGTGTATGGTGTAGGAGGTAGGTTACTGAAAGCAGTGAAGAGTTTTTACGAGGATAGTGAGGCTCAAGTTAGAGTATGTAGGAAATTTTTTCCCAGTAAAAGTAGGCCTTAGACAAGGATGTGTGATGTCACCGTGGTTGTTTAATATATTTATAGATGGGGTTGTAAGAGAAGTAAATGCGAGGGTCTTGGCAAGAGGCGTGGAGTTAAAAGATAAAGAATCACACACAAAGTGGGAGTTGTCACAGCTGCTTTTTGCCGATGACACTGTGCTCTTGGGAGATTCTGAAGAGAAGTTGCAGAGATTGGTGGATGAATTTGGTAGGGTGTGCAAAAGAAGAAAATTAAAGGTGAATACAGGAAAGAGTAAGGTTATGAGGATAACAAAAAGATTAGGTGATGAAAGATTGAATATCAGATTGGAGGGAGAGAGTATGGAGGAGGTGAACGTATTCAGATATTTGGGAGTGGACGTGTCAGCGGATGGGTCTATGAAAGATGAGGTGAATCATAGAATTGATGAGGGAAAAAGAGTGAGTGGTGCACTTAGGAGTCTGTGGAGACAAAGAACTTTGTCCTTGGAGGCAAAGAGGGGAATGTATGAGAGTATAGTTTTACCAACGCTCTTATATGGGTGTGAAGCGTGGGTGATGAATGTTGCAGCGAGGAGAAGGCTGGAGGCAGTGGAGATGTCATGTCTGAGGGCAATGTGTGGTGTGAATATAATGCAGAGAATTCGTAGTTTGGAAGTTAGGAGGAGGTGCGGGATTACCAAAACTGTTGTCCAGAGGGCTGAGGAAGGGTTGTTGAGGTGGTTCGGACATGTAGAGAGAATGGAGCGAAACAGAATGACTTCAAGAGTGTATCAGTCTGTAGTGGAAGGAAGGCGGGGTAGGGGTCGGCCTAGGAAGGGTTGGAGGGAGGGGGTAAAGGAGGTTTTGTGTGCGAGGGGCTTGGACTTCCAGCAGGCATGCGTGAGCGTGTTTGATAGGAGTGAATGGAGACAAATGGTTTTTAATACTTGACGTGCTGTTGGAGTGTGAGCAAAGTAACATTTATGAAGGGATTCAGGGAAACCGGCAGGCCGGACTTGAGTCCTGGAGATGGGAAGTACAGTGCCTGCACTCTGAAGGAGGGGTGTTAATGTTGCAGTTTAAAAACTGTAGTGTAAAGCACCCTTCTGGCAAGACAGTGATGGAGTGAATGATGGTAAAAGTTTTTCTTTTTCGGGCCACCCTGCCTTGGTGGGAATCGGCCGGTGTGATAATAAAAAAAAATAATATATATATATATATATATACAATGTATATATGTGTGTGTGTGTGTGTCGTGCCGAATAGGCAAAAACATTCGATTTTGGCATCATAGCAATGCTCTTCTTGCCGAGAAAGACAACCGAAAATTTGTGTATGCAATAATTTCTCATAAGTCATTCTGGACCTAACGAAAAAAAATACATTTCATTGTGTTTGTTTATTAAATTATTGTAAACTTAGCTAAAATATATTTAGTTGGATTAGGCTAAATTAAATTGCGCTTGTTATAATAAGTCAGGTAAGTTTTTTAAGGTTCTTTTGGTATAAAATTATTAATTTTTATATTAACATAAATGAAAAAATATGTCATTAAATGTATAAGAGAAAATTTTAGAAAGGATTTAATTTTAAATGAGTTATTGCCAATTGATCAGTTTTACCTATTCGGTACGATATATATATATGACAGTGTGAGCATGATATGATGTATGAGTAGATGACAGTGTGAGCATGACATGATGTATGAGTAGATGACAGTGTGAGCATGACATGATGTATGAGTAGTTGACAGTGTGAGCATGACATGATGTATGAGTAGATGACAGTGTGAGCATGACATGATGTATGAGTAGATGACAGTGTGAGCATGACATGATGTATGAGTAGTTGACAGTGTGAGCATGACATGATGTATGAGTAGTTGACAGTGTGAGCATGACATGATGTATCATCAGTAAATAAGTTTATACCTATCATCTTAGGTGTTCACAAGATGCACCTATCATCTTAGGTGCTCACAAGATGCACCTATCATCTTAGGTGTTCACAAGATGCACCTATCATCTTAGGTGCTCACAAGATGCACCTATCATCTTAGGTGTTCACAAGATGCACCTATCATCTTAGGTGTTCACAAGATGCACCTATCATCTTAGGTGTTCACAAGATGCACCTATCATCTTAGGTGCTCACAAGATGCACCTATCATCTTAGGTGCTCACAAGATGCACCTATCATCTTAGGTGTTCACAAGATGCACCTATCATCTTAGGTGCTCACAAGATGCACCTATCATCTTAGGTGTTCACAAGATGCACCTATCATCTTAGGTGTTCACAAGATGCACCTATCATCTTAGGTGCTCACAAGATGCACCTATCATCTTAGGTGTTCACAAGATGCACCTATCATCTTAGGTGTTCACAAGATGCACCTATCATCTTAGGTGTTCACAAGATGCACCTATCATCTTAGGTGTTCACAAGATGCACCTATCATCTTAGGTGTTCACAAGATGCACCTATCATCTTAGGTGTTCACAAGATGCACCTATCATCTTAGGTGTTCACAAGATGCACCTATCATCATAGGTGCTCACAAGATGCACCTATCATCTTAGGTGTTCACAAGATGCACCTATTATCATAGGTGTTCACAAGATGTGCCTATCATCTTAGGTGTTCACAAGATGTGCCTATCATCTTAGGTGTTCACAAGATGTGCCTATCATCTTAGGTGTTCACAAGATGCACCTATCATCTTAGGTGTTCACAAGATGCACCTATCATCTTAGGTGTTCACAAGATGCACCTATCATCTTAGGTGTTCACAAGATGCACCTATCATCTTAGGTGTTCACAAGATGCACCTATCATCTTAGGTGTTCACAAGATGCACCTATCATCTTAGGTGTTCACAAGATGCACCTATCATCTTAGGTGTTCACAAGATGCACCTATCATCATAGGTGCTCACAAGATGCACCTATCATCTTAGGTGTTCACAAGATGCACCTATTATCATAGGTGTTCACAAGATGTGCCTATCATCTTAGGTGTTCACAAGATGTGCCTATCATCTTAGGTGTTCACAAGATGTGCCTATCATCTTAGGTGTTCACAAGATGTGCCTATCATCTTAGGTGTTCACAAGATGTGCCTATCATCTTAGGTGTTCACAAGATGCACCTATCATCTTAGGTGTTCACAAGATGCACCTACCATCTTATGTATTCACAAGATGTACCTGTCATGTATTCACAAGATGTACCTGTCATGTTATGTATTTACAAGATGGTACGTACCTGTCATGTTAAGTATTCACAAGGTGTACCTGTCATGTTATGTATTCACAAGATATACCTATCATTTTAGGTGTTCACAAGATGTGCCTATCATCTTAGATGTTCACGAGATGTACCTGTCATCTTAGGTGTTCAGAAGATGTGCCTATCATCTTAGCATTTCAGAAGATGTACCTACTATCTTACATGCTTTCAGGACTCATTAAAAGCCATCATCTGGTAGAGTGCAATACCTTGGGAAGCAGTGACAGATTAGTCTTGCTGGAGTGACCGAGTGTGGGAAGTAGAGGCAGATTCTGGTGAGCGATCTCCTAGTAACTGACTGACCGAGTGTGGGAAATGATGGTAGTCTTGCTGGTGGGGAAATCATGACCACGGAAGACATCAGGGAACGTTCACGTCTCAGAGATTGTGGCAAGCAGTCATAATCTTTCTCAGTTTGCTCCTTTGTTTGTTGAGTAGTATTAACTTACCTGGGAGATATATATATATATATATATATATATATATATATATATATATATATATATATATATATATATATATATATATATATATATAATATCGTGCCGAATATGTAAAACTGGTCAATTAGCAAGAACTCATTTAAAATAAGTCCTTTCTGAAATTTTCTCTTATACGTTTAAAGATATATTTTTTTCATTAATGTTAATGTAAAAATTTTTAATTTTGCACCAAAAGAATGTTAGAAAACTTACATAACCTTATTATAACAAGAGCAATTTATTTTAGCCTAACCCTACTAAATATATTTTAAGTACGTTTACAGTAATTTAGTACTAAAACACAATCAAATATATTTTTTTCGTTAAGTTCAGAATGATTTTGGTGAAATTATTGCATACACAAATTTTCACTTGTCTTATATGGCAAGATGAGCGTTGCTATTTAAGCCAAGATCGGAAGTTCTGCCTATTCGGCACTACATATATATATTATATATATATATATATATATATATATATATATATATATATATATATATATATATATATATATATATATATATATATATATATATGCAAAGCAACCACTGTGGAAGGGTAGTGAAATTTCAAGCGATTTCGTGACTTCTCACATTATCAAGGAACTATGATGATGTTCCTTGATAATGTGAGAAGTCACGAAAGCGCTTGAAATTTCACTATCCTTTCACACTTGTTGTCTTGCATATTCTGATATCACCTGTTTACTGCGATCTTATTGCATATATATATATATATATATATATATATATATATATATATATATATATATATATATATATATATATATATATATATATATTTATATTTATTTTTTATTATCACACTGGCCGATTCCCACCAAGGCAGGGTGGCACGAAAAAGAAGAACTTTCACCATCATTCACTCCATCACTGTCTTGCCAGAAGGGTGCTTTACACTACAGTTTTTAAACTGCAACATTAACACCCCTCCTTCAGAGTGCAGGCACTGTACTTCCCATCTCCAGGACTCAAGTCCGGCCTGCCGGTTTCCCTGAACCCCTTCATAAATGTTACTTTGCTCACACTCCAACAGCACGTCAAGTATTAAAAACCATTCGTCTCCATTCACTCCTATCGAACACGCTCACGCACGCCTGCTGGAAGTCCAAGCCCCTCGCACATAGATGAGGGCATAAAGAGCGACATCGGCAAGTTTG
Source organism: Cherax quadricarinatus (assembly GCF_038502225.1). NCBI lineage: Eukaryota > Metazoa > Arthropoda > Malacostraca > Decapoda > Parastacidae > Cherax > Cherax quadricarinatus. Next base: position 26,994,338 of record NC_091348.1, read on the forward strand.
CCGATGACACCAAAATAGGCCGTCGAATTCATTCTGACGAGGACATTCGAGCACTCCAGGAAGATTTGAATAGACTGATGCAGTGGTCGGAGAAGTGGCAGATGCAGTTTAATATAGACAAATGCAAAGTTCTAAATGTTTGACAGGACAATAACCATGCCACATATAAACTAAATAATGTAGATCTTAATATTACGGATTGCGAAAAAGATTTAGGAGTTCTGGTTAGCAGTAATCTGAAACCAAGACAACAGTGCATAAGTGTTCGCAATAAAGCTAATAGAATCCTTGGCTTCATATCAAGAAGCATAAATAATAGGAGTCCTCAGGTTGTTCTTCAACTCTATACATCCTTGGTTAGGCCTCATTTAGATTATGCTGCACAGTTTTGGTCACCGTATTACAGAATGGATATAAATTCTCTGGAAAATGTACAAAGGAGGATGACAAAGATGATCCCATGTATCAGAAACCTTCCCTATGAGGATAGACTAAGGGCCCTGAAACTGCACTCTCTAGAAAGACGTAGAATTAGGGGGGATATGATTGAGGTGTATAAGTGGAAGACAGGAATAAATAAAGGGGATGTAAATAGTGTGCTGAAAATATCTAGCCTAGACAGGACTCGCAGCAATGGTTTTAAGTTGGAAAAATTCAGATTCAGGAAGGATATAGGAAAGTACTGGTTTGGTAATAGAGTTGTGGATGAGTGGAACAAACTCCCAAGTACCGTTATAGAGGCCAGAACGTTGTGTAGCTTTAAAAATAGGTTGGATAAATACATGAGTAGATGTGGGTGGGTGTGAGTTAGACCTGATAGCTTGTGCTAACAGGTCGGTTGCCGTGTTCCTCCCTTAAGTCAATGTGACCTGACCTGACTAGGTTGGGTGCATTGGCTTAAGCCGGTAGGAGACTTGGACCTGCCTCGCATGGGCCAGTAGGCCTTCTGCAGTGTTCCTTCGTTCTTATGTTCTATGTTCTTATGTTCTTATATATATATATATATATATATATATATATATATATATATATATATATATATATATATATATATATATATATATATATATGTGTGTGTGTGTGTCATGGTGTTAGAACACAAAAGTTGGTAGCTGGATCTGTAACTTCCTAGCAAATAGAGTACAAAGAGTAAGAATAAACTGAGTCAAGTCAGAGGCACTGTACTTGTGCCCATCCTGTTCTTTATCCTCATATCTGACATAGATGGAGATGTAAACCACAGCACCGTGTCTTCCTTTGAGCATGACACCCGAATTTGCATGACTGTCATCCGTCGAAAGTACTGCAAGTCTCCAAGCGAACATCACCTCTTCAAGGAGGGCTCCTTGGTGCAGTGAAGAGGCTCTTGGTCTGAGGAATTAGACCTTTTGGTCTCCTTCCTCAGACTGAACCTCATTACCCCCCAACCCCCCCTTCCCTATCCCATCTTCCCCATCCCATCTTCCCCATCCCCCCTTTCTCTTTCCTCCCTCTTCCCTGTCCCGTTTGTAGCCTCTGGGGTCCTCCCTCCTTGCATTATGGTTTCTAGGTAGGGAACAGTGTGCCAGGGTTCATCCCGCTCCGTGGGGTTCCTCGAGGGTGGTGTAGTTTGCCGTGGAATCTGGATCATCTGGAGGCGCTCTGCTCCTTTCCCGGATTTCCAGAAGGTGGGACGGGGTGTCCTGCAGGTGTCAGGTGCATCTCCAGAGTCTATCTGTCTGTTCTGGGAGGTGGCAGCCGAAGGAGGTATGCTTTGTGATGGGTATCCGACCGACCTCCTCTTTGTCTGCTGGGGTGGCTTGGTAGATGTGAGGTTGCTATCTCGGAGTGCTGGTGTACTGGCGTGAAGGGTAAGGTATGGCATGGGTTTCCACACTGTTTCTGCACTGCTGGTGGTCTCGAGGTCCTCTTGGATGAGAGGGGGCACTTACGGCCCTTTCATACCTTTTAGGGACTGTTCCTCTGCTGTCCATCTTCTTTCCTTCTTTCTTTTTTTCTTTAAAATATTAAAAAGTGCCACTATCATAGTCTTTGTTCTGTGACCCCCCTCCTCCTATCAGGCCCCTTTTTGTTACACATCCTTTTCTGACCCAGCTTCGTTATTGGATCATTCTTCAGACTTTTCCCATACCCCTGTACCTCCTGCTGGTGACATCTTGTCACCTGCTCCAGGTGTCATGGCTCTTCTGTTTCTTCTAGTGCCTCTGCCTCTTGCATGCCTTTAACTATGTGTCCGACTTCCCCAAATACGGTGCAACAGTTTCAGCAGTTTTCTGATCGTCCACCTGCCTCAGGTCAGGCTGCCCGCGATCCTACACCTAAACATTCCAGACCAACTGCTGATGATGGTTCTTCGATTTCTGCTCATTCCAAAGAGAAATGACCTACACGACACCCCCACTTCCTTTACTCACTATGTTTATAAATACACAGTGGACCAAATTCTTTTCCCTACAACCAACATCTCCAACTAATTATCTTTCAGACCACAGTATTGGTCTTTTATGACACATTGGCCAAAATATATCCTTTCACACTCTTTGGAGTGGTGCATGCATTGTTACAGTTCAGAATGCAGATCGAGCTCATCTTACTTCCCATTTTATTTTCATTGATAACATTCCTATCACAGTTCACAAGCATGCTATTCTCAGTTCTTGCAGTGGTATGGTGGTCTTACCATGTACCATTGTAGTGTGATTTTCTGTCCTGCAGTGACGATATTTTAGAGCAATTAGCCCTTCAGAACCTTCCAATTCTGAAAGTGGATACATATGTCTTGCCCGCTCATGAGGCAGAGACGCTTTCCCAGTGACATCGCCTGCTTAACCTTTGACTGCCGTGAACTCCCGTCCTCATCTTATATCTCATTTTATATCTGGGTACAGCACCTTGGGGTCCATAAAGTGGTCCCTACACCCCAACGGTGTCGAAATTGTTGATGCTAGGAAACCTCCAACCTTGGTGGTCCCCCTGCCTACCAGCTCCTCTGGTGCCATGTCTTCCAAGGTCACCCTTGTCTCTAATTCTTTTGAAGTTTTATCCTTGGAAATCTTCAACTCCTTACCTCTTTCTACTTCTGTTTCTTCATGTTGCCCCCTAGTGTTTCAGTCTGCAAGGCCTTGCACACCTGCACCATCTTTGCGCCTATCACCTGTGAAGTTGAACCTGTCTCCTAAGCCCAAGTCTCTTCCCATTCCTCCGGTGCTTACAATTCCCCAACAATTCTCCTTTTCAGCCTCGGTGCCTAGTTCTCACCCCCTTTCTAACTCTCACATGAAGGTGGAGGTTCACCCTCCTCATGTGGTGTCCTCTTCTGTTTCCACCCCCCCCCAGAGTTTTTCTCCAGTCCCCTTCCAGCCTCCTTCCTCTCCTGTTCCACTGCAGGACTCTTCTGTCCCTGCCAGCACATCTCTCCAGGTTCATACTCCCCTCTCAGACCTCTTTGGTTCCCTCCATATTCTTCCAGATCTCTACTTGCTCTACCTCACCTGTGTCAGAAGTCATTATATCAGTATCTTCCTTGTCTGCTGAAACATTTGATTCTACCTCCGACTATATTGCGGAGACGAAACCCTCGATGGACACCAGTGTGCCTCCTTATGCCCCTTCTTATTTTTCACAACCCTCGTGGCAGTCTTTGCCTTCACAGCATTCCAGTTCCTCCTTGCTTACACATTTTCTGTGCTCCAGACATTTGACTTCACTGACCCTACTAGCCTGTAGATTTTATCACTTCTCATTGTTGGCATACCTATCTTTGTGAATAATGACTTATTTACAATGGAATATTCGTGGCCTCAGGGGTAATGAGGGAAAGCTCTAGGTGTTGCTCTCCCAGTTTTCCCCAGTATGTGTTGGGTTACAAGAGCCTAAAGTTTGTTCAGTGATTATCTGTCCTGTTTCGGGCTATGTGTTGTTGCATTTTCTGATCCCTTTCCAGATGAAACTTCTAATGAGAGTGCAGTTCTTGTGTGTTGGTTTTTGTTTGTTCTCAGCTGTATTATACTGCAGCCTGTATTTATTTGCACAGGTGGTATACAGTTTGCTCTCTATATCTCTTCCCTTCCCGTTCATTCTGTATCTTGTGTGTTGTGTTCTTGTTCTCTCCTCAGTCACCGCCCATCTTATTAGCTGATTTTAATGCTCATCCTTGGGGTGGGCCCCACTTGTGGTGATCAGTTGGAGTCTCTTCTCACATCTCATCCTCTTCATGTTTTAAATACGGGTGCTCCCACCTATTTTGACTCGTACTCAGTCTCTCTCTTGCATCGATCTTTCTATCTGTTCCTCGTCAATTGCCCTTGATTGCACTTGGTCTCTTCTCCCAGATTTGCACGACAGTGATCACTTTCCTATTATTCTTACTTCTACTGCATATTCCTGACCACTTCATATCCTTCATTGGTAATTTGGACACGAGAATTGGGACTTACTCTCATTTTACTGCTTTTTGTGGGGACCCTTCTTCGTCCTCTGTTGATGAGCTGGTGCACCAGTTTTCGACCTTAGTTTTGACTGCAGCATCACGTTCTAGTCCTCAAACCTCAGGCAGGCATTAAGCAAGGGCAGTCGCTCGCCATACGTAACGCTAAATGCACTTGTTGGCAAGACTATGTTTCTACTGTTACCTCAACCTCCCATTTGTGTGCAGTTCTGGAAAAATTTAAGAAGGTATGGAAGTTGTGTGGCAAGTATGCTCCAGACCCAGCTCCCATTTTGTGGGTTGCTGGTGTTAGTGTTGCAGAACCTTTTGAAGTAGCCATGGAAATTGGGAACTATCTTTTCCATGTCCCCCAAGGACTTCACCTCTGTCCCTTGTTTCTCGCTTCTAAGTCTCCCAGGGACCAATTGCCCTTGGATTTCTCTTCTAATGGGATGGAACCATATAATGTACCTATTACTCTCTTAGAGCTCGAGTCCATGCTTTCCGCTTGCTGGTCATCGGCAGTTGGACCTGATGATATTCATATCCCTATGCTATAGCATCTGCATCCTATGGCCCTTACAGTTCTTTTGCATCTTTTTAATCTTGTTTGGATGCGAGGGGTTCTCCCTCAATGGAAATCTACCATTGAACTACCATTTCGTAAACCAGGCACTTTGGAGCTTGATACCTCTCACTATCCTTCCATTGCTCTGACTAGTGTAGTCTACAGGGTGATGGAATGATTGATGAATAGACGTCTGATATAGTATTTGGAGACTCGCAATAGTCTTTACCTCGCCATTAAGACTTTCGCAATGGCCGCTCTGCTTTGGACCCCTGGCTCCACTTAGTTATGTATGTGCAAAATGCCTTTGCTAATAAACACTCCATCCTAGCAGTCTTTTTTGATCTTGAGAAGGCATATGACACCACATGGAGGTATAATATCTTAGCCCAGGCCTCTCCTTAGGCTTCCACAGTAATCTACCGACCTTACTTGCTGCTTTCTTATCTGAAAGACATTTTCATGTCTATGTTGGCACCTTGCCCAGTGGCTAATGCAACGGTCTGGAGTTTTGAAACTCTGACCGCGGGCTCAAACCCCACCCATGGTATGGTTTATTTGCAATCATGTCATTGCGATTTTGTGAGTCATGTTGACGGCTTTGAGAAGACTTGAGCTAGAGTTCATCACGGCCATGCTAGCGGGAGATTCGTCTGTAAAAACTTGCATTTGTGGACACAGTGGTGCCTATGCTAACCTTCCTATGGTGTAGAAATATACCTAGTTGGATGAATCTTATTGAAGCTAGCTGGCCCAGTGGCTAACGCGACGGTCTGGAGTTTTGAGATGCTCTGACTGCAGGTTCAAACCCCACCCATGGTATGTTTTTTTTTCAGACTTTGTTCAGGCCGAGGGAGTCCCACAAGGTTGTGTCGTTAGCACTACCCTTATTCTCTTGGCTATAAATGACCTACCTTCTGTTCTTCCATCACATATTTGATCATCACTTTATGTGGATGACTTGGCTATAGCTTACGCAGGTGCTGACTGTCACCTGGTAGCAGCCTCCCTTCAGGATGCAATAACCCATTTCATTACCTTCACTAGAAGTCCTCTACTCCCAGATATTCCATTGTATTTACACGGCTAGCGTATCCCGATCGAGTTTCTTGGCCTTCTATTCGATCGCCAGTTGACATGGAATCCTCTCATTTCCTCTTTGAAGGCAGCCTGCCATGGCCATCTGAAGCTCCTTAAAATTCTTGTGCATCGTTCATGGGGAGCAGATCGCTGGACTCTCCTCTGCATTCCACCCTAGCCTTGTCCAAAGCTGGATTATGGCGACCAAGTCTATGCTATGGCTTCTCCTACAACTCTTTCTAAGTTAAATCCCCTTCATCATCAGGGTCTACATTTATGCCTTGGTGCATTTCGTTCATCTGTTGAAAGCCTCAATGCTGAGGCAAATGTTCCTTCCTTAGCCAATAGTCATGATGCTCATTGCCTTCATTACTTTGTCTGCTCTCATGATCTTCGTGTTCCTTATACATATAGGTTGGTCTCAGACATTAGTAGAAGCCTGTTATTTGTTCGGCACCCCTGCTTACTCCAAATTTTTTCTCTTTGTCTTCACTCTGGTCTTCTCTCCAGTTGCCTCCCTTCTATGTTCATGTAGTGTCTGCCTTTTCTCTTTCCCCTTGGGAGGTTCCGAGGGTTCGTGTCTATTCTCCCCTACTGCCATGCACGTAAGCTCTCTTCCTATGGCTGCTTCTCGCTCTCTTTTTCTTGATCACTTCCGGTCGCATACTCATGCCATCACTGTTTATACCGATGGTTCTAAATCTTCTGATGGTGTTTGCTTAGCAGCGGTGTTCCCTGACGATGTTGTCCAGGGTCATTTGTTAGACTCGGCTAGTATTTTTACTGCCGAGTTGTATGCCATCCTCATAGTGCTTCTCTGTATTACATATGTCTCTCTTCGGCATTTGTGATCATTTCAGATTCCCTCAATGCTTAACAGACCATTAAACAATTTGATTCCCCTTATCCATTGGTCCTTTGTGCAAAAACAAAGATGTTTTCTGTTCATCTCTGCCTGTCTTTGCGGCCGTTGACAACAGCAGTGGTCGGACATGCTCCATAAAAAATTACATTCAATTAAACTGCTTTTAGGTTTGTGGCCATCTTCTTACCACCATTGCTGTACTTGGAAAACTGTGCTCTCCCGTCTCCACATCGGCCATACTTGCCTTACCCATGGCTATCTCATGGAACGACACCCTATTCCTGTCTGTGGTGTTTGTCGGGTCCCTGTTTCGGTTCTTCACTTTCTTGTGGATTGTCCACCGACGCCGCCGCCCTGCCACACTTACTTATCTTTGCTTCTTGCAGATGGTGCTGCCTTTGATTTACGATCACTTTTTGACTTTTTGTCAGCAACTGCTTTCCTATACAAACTTTGACACAGCCCCTAGTGTCCCTTCCATCCCTTTTCTCCCCTCACCTGTGATCCCCTATTACATAGTTGTTTATATCCCCGGCACTATTTTCTGCCCCACAGCACTGCATGACCCTTGTTGGTTTAGTGCTTTATTTGATTATAATAGTCCAAGCAAACATCAACCAAATCTTTAAGAGGGCCGCAGAAAGCAATCACAACAATGTATCTACCACATCTGCTAGAAAAATGATAGGATAGATAATGAAAACCTTCAAGACTAGGGGTGCCAAGTCCATGATGATTCTCTTCAAATTGCTTGTTCTCTCTAGGCTGGAATATTACTGTATGCAAACGGCCCCTTTCAAGGCAGGTGAAATTGCATATCTGGTGAATGTACAGAGAACTTTCACAGCACATATTAGTATGATAAAGCACCTAAATTACTGCGAAATGTTGAAGTCCCTTGATTTGTACTCCCTGAAATGCAGGCGAGAAAGGTACATGATAATATACATTTTGAAAATCCTAGAGAGACTAGTCCTAAATCTGCACATGTAAATCACTCCCTGCGAAAGCAAAAGACTTGGCAGGAGACGCAGCAGCCCCCCAATGAGCAGCAGGGGTGCATGAGTACAATGAGAGACAACACAGTAAGTGTCAGAGGCCCAGGACTGTTCAACTGCCTCCCAGCATACATAAGGGGGATTACCAATAGACCCCTGGTCGTCTTCAAGAAGGCACTGGACAGGCACCTAAAGTCAGTACCTGACCAGCCGGGCTGTAGCTCGTACGTTGGTTTAACTGAGGCCAGCAGTAACAGCCTGATTTATCAGGCCCTGATCCACCATGAGTCCTGGTCACGCACCGGGCCGCGGGGGCGTTGACCCCCGAAACCCCCTCCAGGTATACTCCAGGTGCCAGGTCAACAAGGCTGGATGGATATGTACATCAGCCGGCCATCAGCAGCAACAGCCTGTAAATGGTTTAATAAACCAAGTTGAAGAACAAGACATTTATGCAGTGTCTGGGTTTTTGCAACATTTCCACAGTAAATATACCCAGATGTTGCACTGGCGAACTGTTTCCGTATTATGATACCCAAATGTTGCACAAGCGTCTCATTCTTCAGCAGCTGCCTGGTTGAGCAGGCAAGACAGTGACCTGGTTGACCAGGCAAGACAGTGACCTGGTTGAGCAGGCAAGACAGTGACCTGGTTGACCAGGCAAGACAGTGACCTGGTTGAGCAGGCAAGACAGTGACCTGGTTGAGCAGGCAAGACTGACCTGGTTGAGCAGGCAAGACAGTGACCTGGTTGAGCAGGCAAGACAGTGACCTGGTTGACCAGGCAAGACAGTGACCTGGTTGACCAGGCAAGACAGTGACCTGGTTGACCAGGCAAGACAGTGACCTGGTTGAGCAGGCAAGACAGTGATCTGGTTGAGCAGGCAAGACAGTGATCTGGTTGACCAGGCAAGACAGTGACCTGGTTGACCAGGCAAGACAGTGATCTGGTTGAGCAGGCAAGACTGATCTGGTTGACCAGGCAAGACAGTGACCTGGTTGACCAAGAAAGACAGTGACCTGGTTGAGCAGGAAAGACAATGCCCTGGTTGAGCAGGAAAGACAGTGACTTAGTTGACCAGGCAAGACAGTGACCTGGTTGACCAGGCAAGACAGTGACGTGGTTGAGCAGGAAAGACAGTGACCTGGTTGACCAGGAGACAGTGACCTGGTTGACCAGGCAAGACAGTGGCATGGTTGAGCAGGCAAGACAGTGACTTGGTGGAGCAGGCAAGACAGTGACCTGGTTGACCAGGAAAGACTGACCTGGTTGACCAGGCAAGAGAGTGACCTGGTTGAGTAGGCAAGACAGTGACCTGGTTGACCAGGCAAGACAGTGACCTGGTTGAGTAGACAAGACAGTGACCTGGTTGACCAGGCAAGAGAGTAACCTGGTTGAGTAGGCAAGACAGTGACCTGGTTGACCAGGCAAGACAGTGACCTGGTTGACCAGGCAAGACAGTGACCTGGTTGACCAGGAAAGACAGTGATCTGGTTAAGCAGGAAAGACAGTGACGTGGTTGATCAGGCAAGACAGTGACCTGTTTGACCAGGCAAGACAATGATCTGGTTGACCAGGCAAGACAGTGATCTGGTTGACCAGGCAAGACAGTGACCTGGTTGACCAGGCAAGACAGTGACCTGGTTGACCAGGAAAGACTGGCCTGGTTGAGCATGCAAGACAGTAACCTGGTTGAGCAGGCAAGACAGTGACCTGGTTGAGTAGGCAAGACAGTGACCTGGTTGAGTAGGCAAGACAGTGACCTGGTTGAGTAGGCAAGACAGTGACCTGGTTGAGTAGGCAAGACAGTAACCTGGTTGACCAGGCAAGACAGTGACCTGGTTGAGCAGGCAAGACAGTGACCTGGTTGACCAGGCAAGACAGTAACCTGGTTGACCAGGCAAGACAGTGACCTGGTTGACCAGGCAAGACAGTAACCTGGTTGACCAGGCAAGACAGTGACCTGGTTGAGCATGCAAGACAGTGACCTGGTTGAGCATGCAAGACAGTGACCTGGTTGACCAGGCAAGACAGTAACCTGGTTGAGCATGCAAGACAGTGACCTGGGTGACCAGGCAAGACAGTAACCTGGTTGAGCATGCAAGACAGTGACCTGGTTGAGCAGGCAAGACAGTAACCTGGTTGAGCAGGCAAGACAGTGACCTGGTTGAGCAGGCAAGACAGTGACCTGGGTGACCAGGCAAGACAGTAACCTGGTTGAGCATGCAAGACAGTGACCTGGGTGACCAGGCAAGACAGTAACCTGGTTGAGCATGCAAGACAGTGACCTGGTTGAGCAGGCAAGACAGTAACCTGGTTGAGCATGCAAGACAGTGACCTGGTTGAGCAGGCAAGACAGTAACCTGGTTGAGCAGGCAAGACAGTGACCTGGTTGAGTAGGCAAGACAGTGACCTGGGTGACCAGGCAAGACAGTGACCTGGTTGACCTGACCATGGGGGGGGGAGAAACTTATCAAAGGTATATAGATACAAAGGTACAAGAATCCTAAGAAAAAATATTACTAAGATAACCATATTCTTAACTTAAAGCTTTTCAAGAAAGAGAATCCTACAAGAGAGAGAGAGAGAGAAAGGGAGGGGAGGGAGAGTGAGAACTATAGTAAGTTGCAGTGTGTGCGCGCTCCTGCGGAGGGCCTATTGATCCTCCCAGGTGGTGCATGTCTACAGCCAGCTGCTGTGTTCACCTGTGTACTGGATCCTTGCAGGTGGTGCATGTCTGCAACCAGCTGCTGTGTTCTATACCTGTGTTCTGGATCCTCGCAGGTGGTGCATGTCTGCAACCAGCTGCTGTGTTCTGGATCCTCGCAGGTGGTGCATGTCTGCAACCAGCTGCTGTGTTCTATACCTGTGTTCTGGATCCTAGCAGGTGGTGCATGTCTGCAACCAGCTGCTGTGTTTTGTACCTGTGTACTGGATCCTCGCAGGTGGTGCATGTCTGCAACCAGCTCCTGTGTTCTGGATCCTCGCAGGTGGTGCATGTCTGCAACCAGCTGCTGTGTTCTATACCTGTGTTCTGGATCCTAGCAGGTGGTGCATGTCTGCAACCAGCTGCTGTGTTTTGTACCTGTGTACTGGATCCTCGCAGGTGGTGCATGTCTGCAACCAGCTGTTGTGTTCTACACCTGTGTACTAGATTCTTCCCCTACACCAGCCTGCTCCTTGCTGCTGCTTGTGTCAGCACAACCACCACAACAACACCCACAGCTGCAGCTGTGGGTGTTGTGGTGTAGAGGAGGAATCCAGTATACAGGTATAGAGCAGATCAGCTGCTGCTTTGTTGCCAAATCCACCAGAACCACCACACTGCTGTCTCATGTACCTTGTTGACACCACAACCCGCTACTTCATTCATGCGTAGCGTACCTGTCATCCCCCCAACCTCCACCATTCCCCCACCACCTCGTCAGCTACTCACCTCCAAGAACCACCTCGTCAACTACCACAAGAATCACCTCGTCAACTACCACAAGAATCACCTCGTCAACTACCACAAGAATCACCTCGTCAACTTGAGATTAAGACACATGTGCAACATCTGGGTATCTTTATTGTAGACGTTTCGCCATCCAGTGGCTTTATTAATACAAATTCTAGGACATAACTTGAAGACAGTAGAACTATGTACAGAAGATGAGGTAATCAGTCCCTCAACCTAGGAGTAGGTGCGAACAGCACCATAGTCGTGGTGCTCTTCGCACCTACTCCTAGGTTGAGGTAAATAACAAAAAGGCACAATACCGTGACTGGAACGATACACAAATACCCGCACATAAAAGAGAGAAGCTTACGACGACGTTTCGGTCCGACTTGGACCATTGACAAAGTCAAAGTGACTTTGTCAATGGTCCAAGTCGGACCGAAACGTCGTCGTAAGCTTCTCTCTTTTATGTGCGGGTATTTGTGTATCCTAGGTTGAGGGACTGATTACCTCATCTTCTGTACATAGTTCTACTGTCTTCAAGTTATGTCCTGGAATTTGTATTGATAAAGCCACTGGATGGCGAAACGTCTACAATAAAGATACCCAGATGTTGCACATGTGTCTTAATCTCATCTTGTCGGTATTATATACCATTCGTACACAACCTCGTCAACTACCACCCCAACAACCACTTCGTCAACTACCGCCCCAACAACCACCTCGTCAACTACCACTCCCAACAACCATCTCGTCAACTACCACCCCAAGAACCACTTCGTCAGCTACCACCCCAACAACCACCTTGTCAACTACTACCCCAAGAACCATCTCGTCAACTACCAGCCCAAGAGCCACCTCGTCAACTACCATCACCAAGAACCACGTAGTCAACTACCACCCCGAGAACCACCTCCTCAACTACCACCCCCAACAACCACCTCGTTATCTACCACCCCCAACAACCACCTCGTCAGCTACAACCCCAAACTACCGCCCCATCCACCACCCAAGCCATAACCCCAACTATTCCCCAACAACCATCACCAACATCTTCACCCTCACCACCACCGCCCTCACCACCACCGCCCTCACCACCACCGCCCTCACCACCACCGCCCTCACCACCAACGCCCTCACCACCACCACCCTCACCACCACCGCCCTCACCACCACCACCCTCACCACCACCACCCTCACCACCACCGCCCTCACCACCACCGCCTTCACCACCACCGCCTTCACCACCACCGCCCTCACCACCACCACCCTCACCACCACCGCCCTCACCACCACTGCCCTCACCACCACCGCCCTCACCACCACCATCCTCACCACCACCGCCCTCACCACCACTGCCCTCACCACCACCGCCCTCACCACCACCGTCCTCACCACCACCGCCCTCACCACCACCACACTCACCGCCACCACCCTCACCACCACCACAAACAAGAACACCAACACCAACATCACCACCAACAGCAACATCACTAACACCACCAACATCATCACCACCAGCAGCAACATCACTAACACCACCAACATCATCACCACCAGCAGCAACATCACTAACACCACCAACATCACCACCAACAGCAACATCACTAACACCACCAACATCATCACCACCAACAGCAACATCACTAACACCACCAACATCACCACCAACAGCAACATCACTAACACCACCAACATCATCACCACCAACAGCAACATCACTAACACCACCAACATCATCACCACCAGCAGCAACAGTAATACTACTACCACCACAAACAGCAACACCACCAACAACAACAATAACACCACCACCACCACCAACAATAACAACAACAGCACCAAGACCAACAACAACAACAACAGACACCACCATCAGCAACACCACCACCACCAACACCACCACTACCAACAACACCACCAACACCACCATCAACAACAAACACCACCAACACCACCAACACCACCACCACCACCACCACCACCACCAACAACAACGACGACGACAACCACCACCACTACTAACAGCAACAACAACCAAAAACAGCAAACACCGCCATCAACACCACCACCAACACCACCACCAACAACAAGAACACCACCACCAACAACAAGAACACCACCAACAACAACAACAACGCCGCCACCAACAAGGACAACACTGTCACCACCAGCAGCGGCGGCGGCAGAACAGCAGCAACAGTAGTAGTGGTGGTAGTAGTAGTAAACACTAACAATAACACCACCCCCACTTTTTAAAAGCCATTGACAGCATGCTGGTGAGCTGTGCCCGAGGCCCAGACTCATGGAGCTCCAGGTACATCAAGAACTGCAAGAAACCCTTCTCACGTGCCTTCAGTATGCTATGGAGAAGTAGCCTGGGTACGGGGGTCATCCCACAGTCAGTAAAAAAAATGGATATAGCCTCACTCCATAAAGTTGGCAATAAATCAATAGCAAAGATTTATAGACCGATAGCGCTAACATCCCACACTATAAAAATCTTCGAAAGAATTCCAAGAAGCAAGATCACTAGCCACCTGTATTCCCATCAGTTGCACAACCCAGAGCAGTATGGGTTTAGTGCAGGTCACTCCTGCCTCTCATAACTGCTGGACCACTATGACATGGCCATGGATGCACTGGGGGACAAACGGTGCAGATGTAGTATACACAGACTTTACCAAAGCCTTCGACAAGTTCGATCATAATGTAATATCACACAAAATGCGTAACAAAAGAATAACGGGAAAAGTAGGTAGATGGATCTTTAACTTTCTCACCAATAGAACACAAAGAGTAATAGTAAACAGAGTCAAGTCAGAAGCGGCTACAGTGAAAAGTTGTTCCACAAGGCACAGTACTCACTCCCATCCTCTTCCTCATCCTCATATCTGACATAGACAGAGATGTGAACCATATCACCGTGTCCTCTTTTGCAGATGATACTAGAATCTGCATGAGTGTCATCCATTGAAGACACTGTAAATCTCCAAGCAGATTTAAACCAAGTTTTTCCATTAGGCCATGGAATGCAATATGATGTTCAATGAGGACAAATTTCAGTTACTACGTTTCGGAAAGCTTGAGAAAATAATAGAACTCAGTATACAACAAACTGAGTATACAAAAAACTAATGTGAAAAACTTGGGAGTTATAATGTCAGAGGATCTCCTTCAAGAATCACAACAGTGTCACTATCATATATGCGAGGAGAATGAGAGGATGGATAATTAGAACTTTCAAAACAGGGGATACCATGCCAAACGATAATCTTCTTAAGTCATTTGTTCTGTCTAGGCTGAAATACTGCTGTATACTAACAGATCCATTCAAGGCAGTTGAAATTGTAGATCTAGAAAATGTACAGGCTGAGGAATTGATTACCTCAAACTCTTCGTCTTTCACCGTTCTTCTCTGTATTGGACTGAAGAAGTCGCTGGTTAGCGAAGCGTTTCCTCTATAAAGATTCCCAAATGTTGCACAAGTGTCATTTTTCATCACTTCAAGATGTCGTAAATAAAGTTTTCTAGTGTGACACTAACAGTAGTGATATTGAACACAGACAAATTTAATTTACTTCGGTTTGGAAATGGAATAAAAGATAAACTTGAATTAATCATTTCATCAGAGATTTAAAATGAGAATGTTATGGCAGTGTGGACAGTTGGGTCCAGGTCCTCAAGCATCTTCCATGTATATAATATCATGCATCTTTCCTCCTCTCCAGCTAGTACATCTTTAGGACTTTGAGGGATTCCCAGTAATTTAAATACTTAATTGACTCTATGGGCTATAAATGATTTTTTAATCCGTTGCAGCTCTGATAGCACTCCTACCCTGAATGGACCTATCGACACTGAACAGTAAGAGAGGGAACACAAGTGATTTGAAGAATGTCACTATTGGTACTGTTTCCCTTATTTTGAAAGTTCTCATTATCCACCCGTCATTTTCCGAGTCATCGTGACAGTTGACTTGTGTTATTTGAGCAAAGAGTCAGCTAACATTATTACTTCCAGGTTCTTTACATGTTTCTTCCATTTTACTTTGTAATCTTCTTGCATTTTGTATACAGTATACCTTTTGAATTCTTCATTTTTTTCATATCTAAGCAGTTAGAACTTGTCACCACTGAACGTCATGTGATTTCCAGTATCCCCTGAAACACTTCTTATAGCTTCCTGAAGTTTTTCCTTTCTTCTCCCGGGGTTATATCCATGCTTATTTTGGTATCCGCAGATGACACGAAAATGTTCTTGTGTGTCCCAAATGAGGATAAGAAACCGTAAAGGAGCCAGGACTGTGCCTTAGGATATTGAGCTTTTCATTTTGCTAATGTTAGATTTTGTTCTGTTTACTACCACTCTTTGTGTTCTGTCAAAGTTGAGTATCCATTTTCCTTCTTTGATCATCATATCTGTCGCACTCATTTTGTGTTTAGTCGTCCATGGTTGAATGTGTCAGAGGGCTTTATGAAATCCGTGTACACCACACCTGCATTTTTATTTTCTTCCAGTGCCTCTGTATTTCTATCATAGTGGCTTAGTAGTAGGAAACCTGGTGTGGGACCCGGCCTAAAGGGCATTGGCCCACGAAAGCATCCTTCAGGTATCCTTCGGGTATCATGATCTTTCCACTAAATCCGTACTGGTTTGGGTGGTGCAGGGACGGTCATGTTCTTTAAGATTTGTAATTTGGCATCACATCATCCTTTCCAAGATTTATGATGTTAGTGCTACTGGCCTGTAATTCTTAGCTAACGCCATACTGCCTCCTGTATGCGAAGGAATTATGTCTGTACTCTTCCAGGTCTTTCCGATTTTACCTTGACCTAATCTCTTTCTCCAAAGAATACTGAGTGCTCATGCTAGTGGTATTTTACACTTCCTTATAAATAAGGAATTCCAAGAGTCCAGTCCAGGTGTTGAATAAGTGACTCACTGTTACAAATAACGTGATATCTAATAAGTGTAGAGATCTCCAGTGAATACTAGAAAGGACTGCCCTTCTAGCATCCAGCCTGTTACTGGGTTTTTGTAGCAAGTAGTCAGTATCCTGGTCCAATTATCCATTAGAAATCAGTAAGATTCAATAGTGCTTCAGGATTACAACTGGTAGGCTACTAGCTAAAGAAATTAAAATTTAATAAGTTTATTTATAACAAAATTGTCTAGGCGTATATTATCAAAGTAAATTATAGTAATCAATTGAATATAATATAGGATACAAGTTCCTACACTTCTCTCATGTACAGTAGTATTGTGCTGAAGGCACATATCACATCTTTATGGCTTTTAAGTACCGTCTGGTACATTGTTAGCATTTAATAGCATAATACAAATATATACAAGTAAGTTTGTGTGTAAGTGCTCTAGGTAGTTCGCTGTCTCAAGACTCGACTAGACTTAACCAGTGACTGACTAAAAGTCCTCACATAAACTAACTTCTTGACCAACCTGGCAATCAGAACAGCTTGCTTGAACAATAAAATGACTGATAAGCCGAACAGCAATATAACAAGCAGCTGTGACACAGAATCAGGAACAAGGAGATAATATAACGACACTAAGTAAAGACCATCTGCAGATCCTCCACAAAAGTCACAAAACTCCCATACCACTGAATCTAAGTTCAGCATAAGAAAATCCCCGACTGTGACAGTACACAGATACCAGTACAAATTAGGTCAGAAGCTACAGCTCAGGACCCAAGTTTCTCAGTGTCTATGTGACACACAACCTCAGTACAACGTCGAAAATCACTAAGTCTAGACTATGTTCTATGAACAGAGTTACACAGAACCAACAACAAGAAAGCGACAGAGATGATCTTCTAACAAAGGCCCACAAGAGAGAGGAGGTGTGGGACCTCTTGCTAGAAGTACGTCCAACCGACAAGAGACTCAGCAGGCCACGCAGACTACTCCAGGCGAGGTGTGATCACCCCCCCGATCACGTGACTCTCTGTGGACTGTTGCTGCCCAGCAACACAGAGAAGCCGGCAGGGAAACGAGCTGAGCGATAGAAAATATTGTCAGCTACTTAACACTCGAACTATAAGCACTGAACAATATATAAATGTAACATCCTACCAAATAATATAACTAAGTCAAATAATAATATAAAGCAATATATATTTACGATTTAGCTATTATCGCAAATATAAGCAATATAAAATTATATGAACAGGTAATATCATTATATACATTGTGACCCATTCAGGGGTTGCAACACTCACGAAATCGTAATGACACTGTTGTAAGCAAACCATACCATGGGTGAGGTTAGAATCCGCAATCAGAGCATCTGAAAACTCTAGACCGACGCGTTACCGTCGGCCTGGAGTTCTAACCCCACCCGTGGTATGGTTTGTTTACAATCGTGTCATTATGATTTCGTGAGTCATGTTGACGGCTTTGAGGGGACTTGAGCTAGAGTTCGTCACGGCCATGTTTGCTGGAGATTCGTGTGCGTATTTTCTATTTCTTTTTTGAGTTCTATAGGAACAGTGCTTATGCCAGTTAAACAGCAGAAGCGCTAATCCTGAATGATGTTAATGCTGCTGGTCTGTAAATTTTAGCCAGACCTGTACTGCCTCTTTTGTGCAGAGGAACTAAGTCTGCACTTTGTTAAGCTTATGGGATTTTACTTATAAACGTTTCCTCCAAAGAATACCGATTGTCCTTGCTGATGGTATTTCACATTTCTTTTTAAGTAAATAATTTCACGAATCTGGCCCAGGTGTTGTGTGTGGGGGGGCCCAGGTGTTGTGTGTGCGGGGGCCCAGGTGTTGTGTGTGCGGGGGCCCAGGTGTTGTGTGTGTGGGGGCCCAGGTGTTGTGTGTGGGGGGCCCAGGTGTTGTGTGTGTGGGGGCCCAGGTGTTGTGTGTGTGGGGGCCCGCTTTTCCTCTGATTTTGCCAAAGCCTTTGACCTTTGCGACGATGGTGTGATTACGCACAAAAATGCGTGCAAAAGGAGTTACTGGAAAAGTGGGCAGATGGGTATTAAAAATCTTAACAGATAGAACTCCGAGTATTAATAGTTAACAGAGTAAAGTTGATGCTGCCACGTAGTTCAATCATTCCTAGGAAAAAATGACCTTCGAAATAATTCACGCTTTACACCCATGCTGTGGGATAGGCGCAGTACACCCATACTATGAGGTTGCTGTACACCCCCATGCTGTGGGATAGGCGCAGTACACCCATACTATGAGGTTGCTGTACACCCCCATGCTGTGGGATAGGCGCAGTACACCTATACTATGAGGTTGCTGTACACCCATGCTGTGGGATAGGCGCAGTACACTCATACTATGAGGTTGATGTACACCCCCATGCTGTGGGATAGGCGCAGTACACCCATACTATGAGGTTGCTGTACACCCATGCTATGGGATAGGCGCTGTACACCCATACTATGAGGTTGCTGTACACCCCCATGCTGTGGGATAGGCGCAGTACACCCATACTATGAGGTTGCTGTATACCCATGCTGTGGGATAGGCGCAGTACACCCATACTATGAGGTTGCTGTACACCCATGCTATGGGATAGGCGCTGTACACCCATACTATGAGGTTGCTGTACACCCCCATGCTGTGGGATAGGCGCAGTACACCCATACTATAAGGTTGCTGTACACCCATGCTGTGGGATAGGCGCAGTACACCCATACTATGAGGTTGCTGTACACCCCCATGCTGTGGGATAGGCGCTGTGCACCCATGCTATGGGATAGGCGCTGTACACCCATACTATGAGGTTGCTGTACACCCCATGCTGTCGGATAGGCGCTGTACACCCATAATATGAAGTTGCTGTACACCCCATGCTGTCGGATAGGCGCTGTACACCCATAATATGAAGTTGCTGTACACCCCATGCTGTGGGATAGGCGCTGTACACCAATACTGTGAGGTTGCTGTACACCCATACTATGAGGTTATTTGCTGTATGCCAATACTGGGAGGTTGCTGTACACCCGTACTATGAAGTTATTTGCTGTACACCCATACTGTAGGGATAGTCACTGTACACCCATACTGTGAAGATAGGCGCTGTACATCCATTCTGTGGGGATAGTCGCTGTACACCCATACTGTGAGGATAGTCGCTGTATACACCCACACTGTGAGGATAGTCGCTATACACCCATACTGTGAGGATAGTCACTATACACCCATACTGTGGGGATAGTTGTTGTACACCCGTACTGTGAGGTTGCCGTACACCCATGCTGTGGGGTAAGAGCTGTACACCCATATTATGAGGTTGCTGCACACCCATACTATGAGGTTGCTGTACACCCATGCTATGGGATAGGCGCTGTACACCCATACTGTGAGGATAGTCGCTGTACACCCGTACTGTGAGGATAGTCGCTGTACACCCATACTGTGAGGATAGCCGCTGTACACCCATACTGTGAGGATAGTCGCTGTACACCCATACTGTGAGGATAGTCGCTATACACCCATACTGTGAGGATAGTCGCTATACACCCATACTGTGAGGATAGTCGCTGTACATCCATACAGCGTAGAGAGGAGGAGACAGAAGCAGTGTAGAGAGGAGGAGGAAACAAGCAGTGTAGAGAGGAGGAGGAAACAGAAGCAGTGTAGAGAGGAGGAGGAGACAGAAGCAGTGTAGAGAGGAGGAGGAAACAGAAGCAGTGTAGAGAGGAGGAGAAAGAAAGAGGTAATTGGCCAGCCCTTTGCTCTGACCTCGCCACCACCGATTGGAATGCTCTTCCCCAAGGGGATGTTGACAAACAAGTGAAAGCCTTCACTGGACACATCCTTAATCTACAACAAGAACACATTCCTCACCGGGAATATGTAACGAAGCCTACAGATCAGCCTTGGTTTGGCTTTCGTTGTAGAGAGGCTGCTTCTGCTAAGTACAAAGCATGGCGAAGGTATAAGAGACATCCTACTACCTATAACAGGAACTTGCACAGGCAAGCCTGTAGGCATATGGGTGACGTTCAAAAGTGGGCCATTGCTAAATGGGAGGTGGACACTAAAAGAAAGCTAGCATCAGGTAGGGTAGGCTCCAAAACTTGGTGGTCCCTGGTCAAGGACAGACAAGGTTATCTGCCTGATGAACTCATTCCACCTCTAAATCGACAGGATGGGACCACCTCTACTAGTAGTCAAGAGAAGGCGGACCTCTTTGCTGAACACTTTGCTACCAAATGCAAGTTCCTGATCCAGCAAGGGACCCTCCTTGGCTAGCTGCAAGAACTGTGTCAAAACTGTCAGTGGTGACAGTAAGGCAGGAGGAGGTGCATTTCCTTCTTAAATCGCTTGACCAAGAAAAGGCTGTGGGCCCAGACAAGTTGAGCCCAAGATTGCTGAGAAGATGTGCAGACCAGCTAGCAGCACCTCTAACTCACATCTTTCAGCACTGCCTCATACAGTGTAAACGGCCCTCTCTGTGGAAAGAGGCAAATGTAGTCCCTGTTCACAAAAAGAAGAGCAGAACAGAAATCAGCAACTAGACCAGTGTCACTCCTGTCAATCACTGTCAATCAAGACAAATGACAGAGTTTTTTGACTACCACTCACTACTTTGTGATCGTCAATATGGCTTCAGGAAAGGTTACTCTGCTGCTGATCTGTTGTTAAACCTCTCCACTAAGTGGCACCAGTCACTGGATGAATCCAGAGTCAGCTGTGTGGTAGCACTGGACATTGCTGGCGCTTTCAACCGGGTGCGGCACCAGGGCCTCTTAGCAAAACTTCAAGCACTGGGAATTACAGGCTTTACCTCTTCAAGGGGGGCTCCTTGGCGTGGTGAAGAGGCTCTTGGTCTGAGGAATTAGACCTATCGGTCTCCTTCCTCAGACCGAACCCAATTACCCCCCAATCCCCCGTTCCCTATCCCATCCCCCCCCTGTTTCCTTTCCTCCTACTCCTCCCCACCCCTCCCTTTTGCCCTTCCTTTTTGGCCTTTGGTTTTTTTTTTTTCCCCCCACAGGCACGCTAGTTCCTAGGTAGGGGAAAGGGTACCGGGGTCCATCCCATTCAGTTGAGGTTCTTGGCGGTGGCGTAGTTTGCTGTGGAATCTGGATTGCCTGGGGATGTCCTGATCCCTCTCTGGTATCCCGGAGGGTGGCTTTGGGTGTCTCTCAGGCGACGGGTGTATCTCTGGAAGCCACCTTTCGGATTCCGGGGGTGGTGGCCGAAAGAGGTATGCTTTGTGGCGGATTTCCGGCTGCCCTCTCTTTTGTCCACCGAGGTAGCTCGGCAGATGTGAGGTTGCTATCCCGGATTGCCGGTTTACTGGCATGATGGGTAGGGTATGGCACGGGTTCCATGCTGCATCTGCGCTACTTGCGGTGCTGAGGTCCTCTTGGGCGCGGAGGGAGATTTCTGGCCCTTTCATTCCTCCTAGGAACTATCCCTCCCTGGTCCCCCCTTTTTTTTATTCTTTTTTTATTTTTATTTTCTTTTCTTCTTTCTTTTTTTTTCTTAAAAACAAAAAGAAAGAAGTAACCTAACCATGGCAGCCCTAGTCCATGAACCTGCTACCCCCGGGCCCCTTCTTGATACCGCACCCCATTCTGACCCTGCCTCGTCTTTGGACCACTCTTCGGACACTCCTCATGCCTCTGTACCTCTTGCCAGTGCTGTTTCCTCACCCGCTTCAGGTACTGAGGCCTCGACTGACTCCTTCGATTTATCTGACCTTCGCTCTCCTCTGACTATGCTTCCGGCCTCACCCTCTACGGTGCGGCAATTTTCAAATTGCCGACCCGTTCCACGTCAGACCAACTCCGGTCCCACGCCTAAACGCCAACGACAATTACCTGCTGATGATACTTCTCCACCTTCTCGTTCTTCTCAGAAAAGATCGACACGTCCTTCACTACCTTTCCATGCTCAGTTTCAGACTGCACGATGGACTAAATTCTTCACTTTACAACCGACTTCCTCTACTGCCTATCTTTCTGACCACAGTATTGGCAAGGCACTCCTATGCTATGTTGGTAAAGATATTTCTTTTCATGCTCTTAAGAGCGGTATGTGCATCATCACCGTACAGAATGCTACCCAGGCTCATGAGCTTTCTCGTCTTTCCCATATCGATACTGTTCCTGTCACTATTGAAAAACATCATTCCCTCAATTCTTGTAGTGGTACCGTCATTCTGCCCCATACCATAGTTCAATAAAATTTCCAGACATGTGGCAATGACATTCTTGAACAGCTGGAACTCCAAGATCTCCCAATCCTCAAGGTAGACACTTGCGTTCTTCCTGCCCGTGGGCAGAGACGATACCCAAGCAATGTGGCTCGTTTAACTTTTGACAGCCGTGAACTCCCATCCTCAGTTTATGTAGCAGGACATCGGTTACAAGTTCGATAGGTGATCCCTACACCACAACAGCGTAGAAATTGCTGGCGATTTGGCCATCCAGCGAAATATTGCAGATCTATCGCCGAGTGCCCAGTCTGTGGTGCCGATGACCATTCTAATACATCTTGCAATCGACCTCCTTCTTGTCTTAATTGTCATGAGGCTCACCCTTCATACTCTCGCCGTTGTCAAGTCTACTTAAACGAGCGGGAAATCCGTTATCTCAAAGAGGCAGAAGGTCTCCCTTATGCCATGGCAGTTTCTCATCTCTGCCTCCAAGGGAGACTACCTCGTGTTTCTTATTCCCGTGTTTCAAAATGTCCCCCCACTTCTGGTTCCCATCTTCTGCACCCACCTCTGTGGTTACCTCTCCCATAGTCACTCCTGTATCTAATTCTTTTGCTGTCCTCGGCTCAGACGTCCCTACTTCAACGCCTCAGTCTGATCTCGCTTCTTCGTGTTCTCTCTCACAAGCCTCAGTAGTGATGAGATCTCGTATGACACCTCCCAATTGTCCCTCTACTTCTCAAAAGTCAAAAAAAGGTCCGTTAACACCTCCTACCCATCTTCCACCTCCTCATTTTACCTTCCCTGTCTCTGTACCTGGTTCTCCCCCTATCACTGGCTCTGTTACAAGTGTAGAGGTTCACCCTCCTCGTACTGTACCTTTCTCCCCTGTTCCCTCCCAAGTTTCTTCCTCTTCTGCCACCTCCCAGGTATCTGCCTTTTCTGTTCCCTTCCATGCTTCTCCAGTTCCTTCCACCCTTTTGCCCCCCCTACCTTGGTAGAGTCCAATACAGTTCCAATCTTTACTCATCCTCCCCCTACCATTTCCAATATTGTCTCGCATACGACGTCTCTGAATTCTGAAACACTTGAAGCAATCTCTGAATATATTGCAGAGACCAAACCATCAATGGACACTGATCCACCCTCCACTCCTTCTCTCTCCTCTGCTCCATCTGCGCAACTCCTTTCATCACAGCGCACCGTTCCTTCACTGCTTGAACGTTTTCCACTGCCTCCGCATGTGGACTTTTCTAACCCCTCTAGTCCGTAGGAACCCTTACCTGTGGATTTCAGGTATCTTTATCATTGCCAATCATAGCCTATTTACAGTGGAATATACGCGGCCTCAGGGGTAATCGGGGTGAGCTTCAGATGTTACTCTCCCAGTTTTCCCCTGTTGGTGTTTGCTTACAGGAACCAAAATTACACTCTGCTGTTATCTCTCCCATCTCAGGCTATAATTTATTGTATTCTTCAGATCCTTTTCCTGATGGGAACTTTAATGAAAGTGCCCTTTTTCTACGCACTGATATTCCATTCCATCAGCTATTTGTTCATACTTCGCTGCATTACACAGCAGCCCGTATCCACTTGCATAGGTGGTATACGCTCTGTTCTTTATATCTCTCTCCTTCTCGGGCATTATCTATTCCGGATATTGCCTTTCTTGTTTCGTCATTACCGCCACCGATTCTGTTACTTGGTGATTTTAATGCCCACCATTTCCTCTGGGGGGGGTCTCACTTTGATTCCCGTGGCATTCAGTTAGAGGCTTTTCTTGCCACCCACCCCCTCCATGTTTTAAATACAGGTACTCACACCCATTTTGATCCTTGGACTCACTCTCTCTCTTGCATCGATCTCTCAGTCTGCTCTTCCT
This sequence comes from Cherax quadricarinatus, assembly GCF_038502225.1. Lineage (NCBI taxonomy): Eukaryota > Metazoa > Arthropoda > Malacostraca > Decapoda > Parastacidae > Cherax > Cherax quadricarinatus. The sequence continues at coordinate 27,018,752 of NC_091348.1, forward strand.
CCACCGCATTAGACTTCACTTGGTCTGTTCTCCCGGACTTACATGACAGCGATCATTTCCCAATCATTCTTACTTCCCCTTCATATTCACCACCTCTTCGCATCCCATGCTGGCAATTTGATCAGGCAAATTGGAACCTTTACTCACACCTAACTGTTTTTAGAGAGGTTCCTTCTTCGTCCTCCATCGATGAGCTTTTACACCTCTTCTCGTCCTCCGTTTTAACCGCAGCTTCTCATTCTATACCCCAAACTTCGGGCAGGCATTCTCAGAAATGCGTGCCTTGGTGGTCTCCTGCTTGTGCTCGTGCAGTACGTTTGAAACACGCTGCATGGGGCAGGTACCGGTACAATAGAACCACAGAGAGACTTCTTGATTTTAAGCAGAAGCGTGCGATCCCTTGCCATGTCATCCGTGACGCTAAACGCACTTGCTGGCGAGATTATGTCTCCACCATCACCTCTGCTTCCTCTATGAGTGCAGTCTGGAAAAAAGTACGAAAACTGAGTGGTAAATATTCTCCTGACCCGGCTCCTGTTCTGCGGGTTGCCGGTGTTGATATAGCAAACCCACTAGATGTTGCCAATGAAATTGGCAATCATCTGGTCCGTATTTCTCAGGGACTCCATCTATGCCCCTCATTTCTTTCCTCAAAGTCTGCCAGAGAGTTAGCACCCTTGGACTTTTCTTCTCTCAGAGAAGAACAGTATAATGTGCCTTTTACACTTCAAGAACTGGAGGCAACACTCTCAGCTTGCCGATCATCGGCAGCTGGGCCCAATGACATTCATATTCGTATGCTACAACATTTACATCAGTCAGCCCTTGCAGTCCTATTACGCCTTTACAATCTCATTTGGTCACAAGGAGTTCTTCCACAGCTGTGGAAATCCGCCATTGTTCTCCCTTTCCGCAAACCAGGCACTACGGGACATGAAACCTCCCACTATCGTCCCATTGCTCTTACCAGTGCAGTTTGCAAAGTGATGGAACGCCTAGTAAATAGACGTTTAGTGTGGTATTTAGAGACACAACAGTCTCTCCACTCGTCAATATGGCTTTCGTAAGGGACGTTCTACCATAGACCCCTTACTACGCTTGGATACGTATGTTCGTAATGCCTTTGCGAATAACCACTCAGTTATTGCCATATTTTTTGACCTTGAGAAGGCATATGACACAACTTGGAGATATAATATTTTAGCCCAAGCCCACTCCTTAGGCCTTCGAGGCAGTCTACCATCCTTCCTTAAGAACTTTTTAACTGACAGGCATTTCCGTGTTCGGGTTAATAATGTGCTCTCCCCGGACTTTATCCAAGCTGAAGGTGTCCCCCAGGGATGTGTTCTGAGCACAACACTTTTTATCCTTGCTATTAATGATTTGGCCTCTAGTCTTTCATCAAATATTTGGTCATCACTATGTTGATGAATTCGCTATTGCCTGTGCAGGCGCTCACTGTCACCTCATTATAGTTTCTCTCCAGCATGCAGTCGACCGTGTTTCCAATTGGGCCACCACACGTGGGTTTAAATTTTCCAGCACTAAAACCCACCAAATTTCTTTCACTAGACGCTCTGTCATCTTAGATCATCCTTTGTACCTCTATGGCTCCCGTATCCCTGAACGTGATATAGTCAAGTTTCTGGGCCTCCTCTTTGATCGTAGGTTATCCTGGAAACCTCACATTACCTCTCTGAAGGCAACTTGTCACAGCCGGCTGAACCTTCTTAAAACCCTTGCTCATCTTTCATGGGGAGCTGATCGTTGAACCCTCCTTCGCCTACATTCCACCCTTATTTTATCGAAACTTGATTATGGTGAACAGATCTATTCAGCGGCATCTCCTGCTACTCTCTCTAGCCTTAACCCCATTCATCACCAAGGATTACGTTTGTGCCTTGGTGCTTTTTGCTCTTCCCCTGTCGAGAGCCTCTATGCAGAAGCAAACGTTCCATCCTTATCCGATCGCCATGATGCCCATTGCCTTCGCTACTATGTACGCTCTCATGATCTCCGCAATCCTTCCATTTATAGAATGGTCACTGATATTAGTAGACATTCTTTATTTGTTCACCACCCCTGTTTACTCCGTCCCTTCTCTCTTCGCCTTCATTCGCTCTTGTCTTCTCTTCAATTACCACCTTTCTATGTTCATGTAGCATCTCTTTTCCCTACCCCCCTGGGAAGTTCCAGCTGTTCGAGTCTGTTCTTTCTCCCTTGCTCGAAAGCCCAACTATCTATGGTCGCTTCCCGCTCTCTTTTTCTTGACCACTTTGACTCTCATTCTCATGCCATTGCTGTGTACACAGATGGCTCTAAGTCTTCTGACGGCGTAGGATTCACAGCAGTGTTTCCGGACAGCGTCGTTCGAGGGCATTTACTATCTTCGGCTAGTATTTTTACTGCTGAATTGTATGCCATCCTTGCAGCACTTATCCGTATTGCATCTATGCCTGTGTCATCATTTGTGGTTGTCTCAGACTCCCTTAGTGCTTTAAAGTCTATACAGAAATTTGATACACCTCACCCCTTAGTCCTCAGTATCCAACTTTGGCGACGCCGCATCTTTACCAAGCATAAAGATATTGATTTTTGTTGAGTCCCTGGTCATGTTGACGTACAGGGCAATGAACAGGCAGACAATGCTGCGCGGTCAGCAGTACATGACCTACCAGTTTCATATAGAGGTATTCCATTTACGGACTATTTTGCTGCAATATCTTCCCACCTTCACACCCGTTGGCAACACCGTTGGTCTACTATGCTCTGCAACAAACTTCAATCTATTAAACCAAGTATAGGTTACTGGCCGTCTTCTTATCACCAGTGTCGAGGTTGGGAGACTACTCTCTCCCGTCTTCGCATTGGCCATACTCGTCTTACTCATGGATATCTCATGGAGAGGCGCCCTGCTCCTCTCTGTGAGAATTGCCAAGCTCCATTATCAGTCAGCCACATTCTGTTGGACTGCCCACTTTATCAACGAGCACGCAGAATTTACCTCCGTCGTCGTCTTCGCTCCGCTGCTCTCTCTTTACCTTCCCTCCGCTGCTCTCTCTTTACCTTCCCTTCTCGCTGATGGACCCACCTTTCATCCGGACTCTCTCATTGACTTTTTGACAACAACTGACTGACTTCACAAATTCTGATACCTTCAGCCCTTTCTACTTCAATCTCTTGCTACCCTCTACCCCCGTACTATCCCCTGCCCCGCTGTTTTCTGTAACCTACTGATCATCCCTCCTCCCTTCTGCCATCCAATACCCTCGCTTCCTTCCCTACCCTGCAGCGCTGTATAGCCCTTGTGGCTTAGCGCTTCTTTTTGATTATAATAATAATAATACAGGCTCTACACTGTCTCCTCAGTGATTACCTTCATGGTAGATCTCTAAGTGTAGTTCTCAATGAAACGGAATCAGCAAGACATCCTATTGGGGCAAGTGTTCCACAAGGAAGCGTGCTGGGACCATTGTTATGGAATGTCTACTTCAACGACCTTCTTCATCTCATCCCAGAATCACATGCATATGCAGATGACTGTACACAGACATTCACTTATCCAAGAGAAGAAATGCCAGCTGCTCTAAGCTACATCAATCACCAGCTAAGAGCTATATCAGCTTGGGGAAATAGAATGCAAGTAACATTTGCACCTGAGAAAACGCAAATGATCATCTCTAGGCACCATGATGGTAATGCTGGTGCAGTAGTAAGGATGAATGGGAGGGTGTTGGCACCTGGAGAAGAAGTTGATATCCTTGGGGTGAAATTTGACTCCAAACTAACCATGAAGAACCATGTTGTAAATCTTGCCAACAAGGAAGCCAGGAAGCTTACAGCACTTCGCTGTATCTCGCATCTGCTTGACAGTAGGGGTTGCAAGATTCTGTATGAGGCACAAGTATGCTCACACCTTGAGTATGCTCCACTTTCTTGGTTTGCCTGCCCCCCCCTCTCATCTGCGACTGCTTGACAGAGTAGAGAACATAGCAAGACGTCTCATCTCTTGCCTGGACCCATCCTGGATAGATCTGTCATTTCAGCAGAGCCTTCAACATAGGAGGGATGTGGGTGGCCTTACTGTTATGTACAAGGCCAATATTGTCAAAGTACCACACTTGGATCCACTTCGAGGGCAGCGTGAAACAAGCTTTCATACCACAAGATGGGCAGAAAGCAGCAACTTCACTCTGGCTGTACCCTTCTCTAGAACATCACTCCATCCGAGATCATATATACCCAGGATGACTCGAGTATGGAACACATTTGTACAGCATAATGATGTCGACGAGATAAAGTCAGTTGATCAAATGAAAATGCTGGTCCACAGATGGCTCCAACTTCATCCTGTTCCCTACTTGTATGTCTCATAACAATAAAAATGCTTTCAAATAAGCTGATGTAGGTAACAGCTCTTAGCTTGCCAATAAAGTTAGGAATCCTTAACCTGTAAATAGCTTGTCAATAAAGCTAGGGATCCTTAACCTTGTCAAACCCTGTCTGTGACCCATCAGTAACACACTTGAGGAATGCATCGAGTTCCCTCGACACATTCCTCAGAACAGTGGACTTCCAGAGGAGTCTAATGCAATGTTTGCAGCCTTCACAGAGACTCACACAAAAGATCACTTTGACAATGAAATATGGATAAGTGGTTACATCCTTTTTAGATGCGTCAGAAAGAGCAGGCAACAAGGGGCGGTTGGCCTGTATGTCAAAGAGTCCCTCATCTACATGGACTTGCTGAACACCACAAATGAGGTAGTTGAAGTTATATCAATAAAGATCGAGAACCAAAACCTAGTCATTGTGGTTGTATATAAGCCACCAGATGCAACCTCCCAACAGTTCAAGGAACAGCTACTGAAAATTGATTACTGGAAAGCCTTCCAGCTCCATCCCTAAACATCTTACTGCTTGGTGATTTCAACCTAAGACATACAAAATGGAAGAATGTAGCAAATAATGTTATAGCTGACACAATCCCTGGAGGTAGCGCAAATGAAAGGTCACACACACATGAACTACTAAGTCTCTGCGAAAAACACACCTTAAGCCAGCAGATAGTGGAGCCAACAAGACTAGAAAACACACTTGACCTTATCTTCACAAATAATGAGGACATGATAAGAGACATAAGAATATCAAAAACAACTAATTCTGATCACAACCTAATCGAAGTCGAGACGTACATGCATAGGGATCCTGATCAGCGGAATGCATGTATCTGTGAAGGTGTCTTCACAAAATACAACTTCAACAACAAGAACCTCAACTGGGACCAGGTAAACCATGTCCTAAATGAAACATGTTGGGAAGATATCTTAAATGACATGGATCCAAACCAGTGCCTTGAAAGGATCAACTTCCTGGCAACTGAAGCATGTTCTAGGCATATTTCCTTAAGAAAGAAGAAGAGCAGGAGTAAACTGGAGAGAGAAAGATGCTCCCTCTACAGAAGACGACGAAGAGTCACTGAGCTCCTCAGGACTGCTAGAATATCTGATACACGAAAGGAGGTGCTGACCAGGAAAGTGGAAACTATCGAACTTAAGTTAAATGACTCTTACAGGAACCAGGAGAGACAGGAGGAGCTTAAGGCTATCAGTGAAATTGAAAGAAATTCGAAATATTTCTTTTCATATGCCAAAAACAAGGCAAATACCACATCTAGTATCGGGCCCTTAACTCAGACAGGATGGGACTTACACAGATGTTAACAAGGAAATGAGTGAAATACTGAAATCCCATTACGACTCTGTGTTTAGTGAACCACTAATCAGTCTGAGGATCGACGAACCAAATGATTTCTTCATGAATGAACCTCATAACTCCATAAATGTATGCCAGATTTCCGACATTACCCTAACTCCGATAGACTTTGAAAAAGCCATTGACAACATGCCCATGCACTCAGCCCTGGGCCCAGACTCGTGGAACTCTGTATTCATTAAGAACTGCTAGAAACCAATCTCGCGTGCCCTAAGTATGCTATGGAGGAGGAGCTTGGACATGGGTGAAATTCCACAGTCACTTAAAACAACGGATGTAGCCACACAAATGTGGCAGCAAAGCATTAGCTAAGAACTATAGACCAATAGATCTGACGTCCCACATCATAAAAATCTTTGAAAGAGTGCTTAGAAGCAGGATTGCAAATCACCTGGATTCCCAAAATCTGCACAATCCAGGGCAACATGGGTTCAGGGCAGGTCGCTCCTGCCTCTCACAACTACTGGATCACTATGATAAGGCCTTGGATGCACTGGAAGAAAATCAGAATGCAGATGTAATATACACAGACTTTGTAAAAGCGTTTGACAAATGCGATCATGGCATAATAGCACACAAAATACGTGCTAAAGGAATAACTGGGAAAGTGGGGAGATGGATCTTCAACTTCCTAACAAATCGAACACAAAGAGTAGTGGTCAACAGAGTTAAATCGGAGGCTGCCATAGTAAAGAGCTCTGTTCCACAAGGCACAGTACTCTCTCCCATCTTATTCCTCATCCTCATATCAGACATAGAGATATACACTACAGCACCGTATCATCCTTTGCGGATGATACTGGATCAGCATGAGGCTGTCATCTGCTGAGGATGCGGTTAATCTCCAAGAAGATATAAACAAAGTTTTCTAGTGGGCAACGGAAAACAATATGATGTTCAATGAGGACAAATTCCAGCTACTCCGTTATGGAAAACTGGAGGAGATAATAACTAGAACAGAGCATACAACTGACTCCGGCCATACAATAGAGCGGAAAAATAATGTAAGGGACCTGGGAGTATTAATGTCTGAGGACCTCACTTTCAAGGATCACAACAGTGCCACGATTACAAGTGCAAAGAAAATGATAGGATGGATAATGAGAACGTTCAAAACGAGAGATGCCAAGCCAATGATGATCCTTTTTAAATCACTTGTTCTCTCTAGGCTGGAATACTGCTGTACATTAACATCACCATTCAAAGCAGGTGAAACTGCAGATCTAGAGAGTGTACAGAGATCCTTTACTGCACGTATAAGTTCTGTCAAGCACCTTAACTACTGGGAACGCTTGGAAGCACTTGACTTCAACTCGTTGGAACGCAGAAGAGAGAGAGATATCATAATCTACACTTGGAAAATCCTGGAAGGAATGGTCCCGAATCTGCACACAGAAATCACTCCCTACGAAAGTAAAAGACTGGGCAGGCGATGCAAAATACCACCAGTTAAAACTAGGGGCGCCATTGGTACACTAAGAGAAAACACCATAAGTGTCCGGGGCCCAAGACTGTTCAACAGCCTCCCATCAAGCATTAGGGGAATTGCCAATAAACCCCTGGCTGCCTTCAAGAGAGAGCTGGACAGATACTTAAAGTCAGTGCTGGATCAGCCGGGCTGTGGCTCGTACGTTGGACTGCGTGCGGCCATCAGTAACAGCCTAGTTGATCAGGCCCTGATCCACCGGGAGGCCTGGTCGTGGACCGGGCCGCGGGGGCGTTGATCCCCGGAATAACCTCCAGGTAACCTCCAGTTCCTCATGCCCCAAACTGCTCTCACACGTCGAAATAATGCAATAAAATCAAGTTTTAGCACATTTTTTCTTGGAATTATAAAATTTTACATATTTAAAAAATTTTTTTGCAAAGAACATTAAAATCTGAGCATTTACTCTACTAGCACAGAGACACGTCTCTGCTACGCGAAGTGCGGCAGCAGGTGCCACGACACTTGCTCATACGTCTCTGCTGCATGAAGAGAGGCAGCAGGTGCCACGACACTTTCTCATACGTCTCTCCTACGTTAAGTGAGGCAGCAGGTGCCACGACACTTTCTCATACGTCTCTGCTACGTGAAGTGAGGCAGCAGGTGCCACGACACTTGCTCATACGTCTCTGCTACGCGAAGAGAGGCAGCACGTGCCACGACACTTGCTCATACGTCTCTGCTACGTGAAGTGAGGCAGCAGGTGCCACGACACTTGCTCATACGTCTCTGCTACGTGAAGTGAGGCAGCAGGTGCCACGACACTTGCTCATACGTCTCTGCTACGTGAAGTGCGGCAGCAGGTGCCACGACACTTGCTCATACGTCTCTGCTACGTGAAGAGAGGCAGCAGGTGCCACGACACTTGCTCATACGTCTCTGCTACGTGAAGTGCGGCAGCAGGTGCCACGACACTTGCTCATACGTCTCTGCTACGTGAAGTGAGGCAGCAGGTGCCACGACACTTGCTCATACGTCTCTGATACGTGAAGTGAGGCAGCAGGTGCCACGACACTTGCTCATACGTCTGTGCTGCGTGAAGTGAGGCAGCAGGTGCCACGACACTTGCTCATACGTCTCTGCTGCGTGAAGTGAGGCAACAGGTGCCACAACACTTGCTCATACGTCTGTGCTGCGTGAAGTGAGGCAGCAGGTGCCACGACACTTACTCATACGTCTCTGCTGCGTGAAGCGAGGCAGCAGGTGCCACGACACTTGCTCATACGTCTCTGCTACGTGAAGTGAGGCAGCAGGTGGCACGACACTTGCTCATACGTCTCTGCTACGTGAAGTGAGGCAGCAGGTGCCACGACACTTGCTCATACGTCTGTGCTGCGTGAAGTGAGGCAGCAGGTGCCACGACACTTGCTCATACGTCTCTGCTGCGTGAAGTGAGGCAGCAGGTGCCACGACACTTGCTCATACGTCTCTGCTACGTGAAGAGAGGCAGCAGGTGCCACGACACTTGCTCATACGTCTCTGCTACGTGAAGAGAGGCAGCACGTGCCACGACACTTGCTCATACGTCTGTGCTGCGTGAAGAGAGGCAGCAGGTGCCACGACACTTGCTCATACGTCTCTGCTACGTGAAGAGAGGCAGCACGTGCCACGACACTTGCTCATACGTCTCTGCTACGTGAAGAGAGGCAGCACGTGCCACGACACTTGCTCATACGTCTCTGCTACGTGAAGAGAGGCAGCACGTGCCACGACACTAGCTCATACGTCTCTGCTACGTGAAGAGAGGCAGCAGGTGCCACGACACTTGCTCATACGTCTCTGCTGCGTGAAGTGAGGCAGCAGGTGCCACGACACTTGCTCATACGTCTCTGCTGCGTGAAGTGAGGCAGCAGGTGCCACGACACTTGCTCATACGTCTCTGCTGCGTGAAGTGAGGCAGCAGGTGCCACGACACTTGCTCATACGTCTCTGCTGCGTGAAGTGAGGCAGCAGGTGCCACGACACTTGCTCATACGTCTCTGCTGCGTGAAGTGAGGCAGCAGGTGCCACGACACTTGCTCATACGTCTCTGCTGCGTGAAGTGAGGCAGTTGGTGCCACGACACTTGCTCATACGTCTCTGCTACGTGAAGTGAGGCAGCAGGTGCCACGACGCTTGCTCATACGTCTCTGCTACGTGAAGAGAGGCAGCAGGTGCCACGACACTTGCTCATACGTCTGTGCTGCGTGAAGTGCGGCAGCAGGTGCCACGACACTTGCTCATACGTCTCTGCTGCGTGAAGTGAGGCAGCAGGTGCCACGACACTTGCTCATACGTCTCTGCTGCGTGAAGTGAGGCAGCAGGTGCCACGACACTTTCTCATACGTCTCTGCTGCGTGAAGTGAGGCAGCAGGTGCCACGACACTTGCTCATACGTCTCTGCTGCGTGAAGTGAGGCAGCAGGTGCCACGACACTTGCTCATACGTCTCTGCTGCGTGAAGTGAGGCAGCAGGTGCCACGACACTCGCTCATACGTCTCTGCTACGTGAAGTGAGGCAGCAGGCGCCACGACACTTGCTCATACGTCTCTGCTACGTGAAGAGAGGCAGCAGGTGCCACGACACTTGCTCATACGTCTGTGCTGCGTGAAGTGCGGCAGCAGGTGCCACGACACTTGCTCATACGTCTCTGCTACGTAAAGTGAGGCAGCAGGTGCCACGACACTTGCTCATACGTCTCCGCTACGTGAAGAGAGGCAGCAGGTGCCACGACACTTGCTCGTACGTCTCTGCTACGTGAAGTGAGGCAGCAGGTGCCACGACACTTGCTCATACGTCTCTGCTACGTGAAGAGAGGCAGCAGGTGCCACGACATTTGCCTATGCGTCTCTGCTACGTGAAGAGAGGCAACAGGTGCCACGACACTTGCCTATGCGTCTATTTTACGTGAAGAGAGGCAGCAGGTGCCACGACATTTGCCTATGCGTCTTTGCATGCGTGAAGAGAGCAGGTGCCATGACACTTACTCATACGTCTCTGCTGCGTGAAGAGGCAGCAGGTGCCACGACACTTGCTCATACGTCTGCTACGTGAAGAGAGGGGCAGCAGGTGCCACGACACTTGCCTCATGCGTCTCTGCTACGTGAAGCAAAGGCAGCAGGTGCCACGAGACTTCTGCTCATACGTCTCTGCTACGTGAAGAGAGGCAGCAGGTGCCATGACACTTGCCTATGTCGTCTGCTACGTGAAGAGAGGGAGCAGGTGCCACGACACTTGCTCATACGTCTCGCTACTTGAAGAGGCAGCAGGTGCCATGACACTTGCTCATACGTCTCTACATGTGAAGAGAGGCAGCAGGTGCCACGACACTTGCTCATACGTCTCTGCACGTGAAGAGAGGCAGGCAGGTGCCACGACACTTGCCTATGCGTCTCTGCTACGTGAAGAAAGGCAGGCAGGTGCCACGAGACTTGCTCATACGTCTCTGCATGTGAAGAGAGGCACCAGGTGCCACGACACTTGCCTATGCGTCTCTGCTACGTGAAGAGAGGCAGGCAGGTGCCACGACACTTGCCTATGCGTCTCTGCTACGTGAAGAGAGGCAGCAGGTGCCACGACACTTGCTCATACGTCTCTGCTACTTGAAGAGATGCAGCAGGTGCCATGACACTTGCTCATACGTCTCTGCTACGTGAAGTGAGGCAGCAGGTGCCACGACACTTGCTCATACGTCTCTGCTACGTGAAGAGAGGCAGCAGGTGCCACGACACTTGTCTATGCGTCTCTGCTACGTGAAGAGAGGCAGCAGGTGCCACGAGACTTGCCATGCGTCTCTGTTACGTGAAGTGAGGCAGCAGGTGCCACGACACTTGCTCATACGTCTCTGCTACGTGAAGAGAGGCAGGCAGGTGCCACGAGACTTGCCTATGCGTCTCTGCTACGTGAAGAGAAGTGCAGGCAGGTGCCACGACACTTGCCTGTGCGTCTCTGCTACGTGAAGAGAGCAGGCAGGTGCCACGACACTTGCTCATACGTCTCTGCTACTTGAAGAGAGGCAGCAGGTGCCATGACACTTGCTCATACGTCTACGTGAAGTGAGGTAGCAGGTGCCACGACACTTGCTCATACGTCTCTGCACGTGAAGTGAGGCAGCAGGTGCCACGACACTTGCTCATACGTCTCTGCTACGTGAAGTGCGGCAGCAGGTGCCACGACACTTGCTCATACGTCTCGCTACGTGAAGAGAGGCAGAGGTGCCACGACACTTGCTCATACGTCTCTGCTACGTGAAGTGCGCAGCAGGTGCCACGACACTTGCTCATACGTCTCTGCTACGTGAAGTGAGGCAGCAGGTGCCTACGACACTTGCTCATACGTCTCTGATACGTGAAGTGAGGCAGCAGGTGCCACGACACTTGCTCATACGTCTGTGCTGCGTGAAGTGAGGCAGCAGGTAGCCACGACACTTGCTCATACGTCTGCTGCGTGAAGTGAGGCAACAGGTGCCACAACACTTGCTCATACGTCTGTGCTGCGTGAAGTGAGGCAGCAGGTGCCACGACACTTACTCATACGTCTCTGCTGCGTGAAGAGAGGCAGCAGGTGCCACGACACTTGCTCATACGTCTCTGCTACGTGAAGTGAGGCAGCAGGTGGCAATGACACTTGCTCATACGTCTCTGCTACGTGAAGTGAGGCAGCAGGCGTGCCACGACACTTGCTCATACGTCTGTGCTGCGTGAAGTGAGGCAGCAGGTGCCACGACACTTGCTCATACGTCTGTGCTGCGTGAAGTGAGCGAGGCGCAGGTGCCACGACACTTGCTCATACGTCTCTGCTACGTGAAGAGGCAGCAGGTGCCACGACACTTGCTCATACGTCTCTGCTACGTAAGAGAGAGGCAGCACGTGCCACGACACTTGCTCATACGTCTGTGCTGCGTGAAGAGATGGCAGCAGGTGCCACGACACTTGCTCATACGTCTCTGCTACGTGAAGAGAGGCAGCACGTGCCACGACACTTGCTCATACGCTCTGCATACGTGAAGAGGAGGCAGCACGTGCCACGACACTTGCTCATACGTCTCTGCTACGTGAAGAGAGGCAGCACGTGCCACGACACTAGCTCATACGTCTCGCTACGTGAAGAGAGGCAGCAGGTGCCACGACACTTGCTCATACGTCTCTGCTGCGTGAAGTGAGGCAGCAGGTGCCACGACACTTGCTCATACGTCTCTGCTGCGTGAAGTGAGGCAGCAGGTGCCACGACACTTGCTCTACGTGTCTGCTGCGTGAAGTGAGGCAGCAGGTGCCACGACACTTGCTCATACGTCTCTGCTGCGTGAAGTGAGGCAGCAGGTGCCACGACACTTGCTCATACGTCTCTGCTACGTGAAGTGAGGCAGCAGGTGCCACGACACTTGCTCATACGTCTCTGCTGGGCGTGAAGTGAGGCAGTTGGTGCCACGACACTTGCTCATACGTCTCTGCTACGTGAAGTGAGGCAGCAGGTGCCACGACGCTTGCTCATACGTCTGCTACGTGAAGAGAGGCAGCAGGTGCCACGACACTTGCTCATACGTCTGTGCTGCGTGGAAGTGCGGCAGCAGGTGCCACGACACTTGCTCATACGTCTCTGCTGCGTGAAGTGAGGCAGCAGGTGCCACGACACTTGCTCATACGTCTCTGCTGCGTGAGTGCAGCAGGTGCCACGACACTTTCTCATACGTCTCTGCTGTGAAGTGAGGCAGCAGGTGCCACGACACTTGCTCATACGTCTCTGCTGCGTGAAGTGAGGCAGCAGGTGCCACGACACTTGCTCATACGTCTCTGCTGCGTGAAGTGCGGCAGCAGGTGCCACGACACTCGCTCATACGTCTCTGCTGGCGTGAAGTGAGGCAGCAGGCGCCACGACACTTGCTCATACGTCTCTGCTACGTGAAGAGAGGCAGCAGGTGCCACGACACTTGCTCATACGTCTGTGCTGGGCGTGAAGTGCGGCAGCAGGTGCCACGACACTTGCTCATACGTCTCTGCTACGTAAAGTGAGGCAGCAGGTGCCACGACACTTGCTCATACGTCTCCGCTACGTGAAGAGAGGCAGGCAGGTGCCACGACACTTGCTCATACGTCTCTGCTACGTGAAGTGAGGTGCAGCAGGTGCCACGACACTTGCTCATACGTCTCTGCTACGTGAAGAGGCAGCAGGTGCCACGACATTTGCCTATGCGTCTCTGCTACGTGAAGAGAGGCAACAGGTGCCACGACACTTGCCTATGCGTCTATTTTACGTGAAGAGAGGCAGCAGGTGCCACGACATTTGCCTATGCGTCTCTGCTACGTGAAGAGAGGCAGCAGGTGCCATGACACTTACTCATACGTCTCTGCTACGTGAAGAGAGGCAGCAGGTGCCACGACACTTGCTCATACGTCTCTGCTACGTGAAGAGAGGCAGCAGGTGCCACGACACTTGCCTATGCGTCTCTGCTACGTGAAGAAAGGCAGCAGGTGCCACGAGACTTGCTCATACGTCTCTGCTACGTGAAGAGAGGCAGCAGGTGCCATGACACTTGCCTATGCGTCTCTGCTACGTGAAGAGAGGGAGCAGGTGCCACGACACTTGCTCATACGTCTCTGCTACTTGAAGAGAGGCAGCAGGTGCCATGACACTTGCTCATACGTCTCTGCTACGTGAAGAGAGGCAGCAGGTGCCACGACACTTGCTCATACGTCTCTGCTACGTGAAGAGAGGCAGCAGGTGCCACGACACTTGCCTATGCGTCTCTGCTACGTGAAGAAAGGCAGCAGGTGCCACGAGACTTGCTCATACGTCTCTGCTACGTGAAGAGAGGCACCAGGTGCCACGACACTTGCCTATGCGTCTCTGCTACGTGAAGAGAGGCAGCAGGTGCCACGACACTTGCCTATGCGTCTCTGCTACGTGAAGAGAGGCAGCAGGTGCCACGACACTTGCTCATACGTCTCTGCTACTTGAAGAGATGCAGCAGGTGCCATGACACTTGCTCATACGTCTCTGCTACGTGAAGTGAGGCAGCAGGTGCCACGACACTTGCTCATACGTCTCTGCTACGTGAAGAGAGGCAGCAGGTGCCACGACACTTGTCTATGCGTCTCTGCTACGTGAAGAGAGGCAGCAGGTGCCACGAGACTTGCCTATGCGTCTCTGTTACGTGAAGTGAGGCAGCAGGTGCCACGACACTTGCTCATACGTCTCTGCTACGTGAAGAGAGGCAGCAGGTGCCACGAGACTTGCCTATGCGTCTCTGCTACGTGAAGAGAGGCAGCAGGTGCCACGACACTTGCCTATGCGTCTCTGCTACGTGAAGAGAGGCAGCAGGTGCCACGACACTTGCTCATACGTCTCTGCTACTTGAAGAGATGCAGCATATGCCATGACACTTGCTCATACGTCTCTGCTACGTGAAGTGAGGCAGCAGGTGCCACGACACTTGCTCATACGTCTCTGCTACGTGAAGAGAGGCAGCAGGTGCCACGACACTTGCCTATGCGTCTCTGCTACGTGAAGAGAGGCAGCAGGTGCCACGAGACTTGCCTATACGTCTCTGTTACGTGAAGTGAGGCAGCAGGTGCCACGACACTTGCTCATACGTCTCTGCTACGTGAAGAGAGGCAGCAGGTGCCACGACACTTGCCTATGCGTCTCTGCTACGTGAAGAAAGGCAGCAGGTGCCACGAGACTTGCCTATGCGTCTCTACTACGTGAAGAGAGGCAGCAGGTGCTACGAGACTTGCCTATGCGTCTCTGGTACGTGAAGAGAGGCAGCAGGTGCCACGACACTTGCTCATACGTCTCTGCTACGTGAAGTGAAGCAGCACGTGCCACGACACTTGCTCATACGTCTCTGCTACGTGAAGAGAGGCAGCAGGTGCAACGACACTTGCTCATACGTCTCTGCTACGTGAAGAGAGGCAGCAGGTGCCACGACACTTGCTCATACATCTCTGCTACGTGAAGAGAGGCAGCACGTGCCACGACACTTGCTCATACGTCTCTGCTACGTGAAGTGAGGCAGCAGGTGCCACGACACTTGCTCATACGTCTCTGCTACGTGAAGTGAGGCAGCAGGTGCCACGACAATTGTTCATACGTCTCTGCTGCGTGAAGTGAGGCAGCAGGTGCCACGACACTTGCTCATACGTCTCTGCTACGTGAAGCGAGGCAGCAGGTGCCACGACACTTGCTCATACGTCTCCGCTACGTGAAGTGAGGCAGCAGGTGCCGCGATACTTGCTCATACGTCTCTGCTACGTGAAGAGAGGCAGCAGGTGCCACGACACTTGCTCATACGTCTCTGCTACGTGAAGAGAGGCAGCAGGTGCCACGACACTTGCTCATACGTCTCTGATACGTGAAGAGAGGCAGCAGGTGCCACGACACTTGCTCATACGTCTCTGCTGCGTGAAGTGAGGCAGCAGGTGCCACGACACTTGCTCATACGTCTCTGCTACGTGAAGTGAGGCAGCAGGTGCCACGACACTTGCTCATACGTCTGTGCTGCGTGAAGTGAGGCAGCAGGTGCCACGACACTTGCTCATACGTCTCTGCTACGTGAAGAGAGGCAGCAGGTGCCACGACACTTGCTCATACGTCTCTGCTACGTGAAGAGAGGCAGCAGGTGCCACGACACTTGCTCATACGTCTGTGCTGCGTGAAGAGAGGCAGCAGGTGCCACGACACTTGCTCATACGTCTGTGCTGCGTGAAGTGAGGCAGCAGGTGCCACGACACTTGCTCATACGTCTGTGCTACGTGAAGAGAGGCAGCAGGTGCCACGACACTTGCTCATGCGTCTCTGCTACGTGAAGAGAGGCAGCAGGTGCCACGACACTTGCTCATACGTCTCTGCTACGTGAAGAGAGGCAGCAGGTGCCACGACACTTGCTCATACGTCTCTGCTACGTGAAGTGAGGCAGCAGGTGCCACGACACTTGCTCATACGTCTCTGCTACGTGAAGAGAGGCAGCAGGTGCCACGACACTTGCTCATACGTCTCTGCTACGTGAAGAGAGGCAGCAGGTGCCACGACACTTGCTCATACGTCTCTGCTACGTGAAGAGAGGCAGCAGGTGCCACGACACTTGCTCATACGTCTCTGCTACGTGAAGAGAGGCAGCAGGTGCCACGACACTTGCTCATACGTCTCTGCTGCGTGAAGTGAGGCAGCAAGTGCCACGACACTTGCCTATGCGTTTCACGTAGTTTGGCTATCTGGTTACCTGGAGGTTATTCCGGGGATCAACGCCCCCGCGGCCCGGTTCATGACCAGGCCTCCCGATGGATCAGGGCCTTATCAACTAGGCTGTTTCGCCTAAGAAAAAAAAATAACTTGTTTTATAATAGTAAATAAAAGAGCGTGGTGAGGCATCAGTGGGAAGAAGAGTTGTAATGTAACTGGTTTACAGAATCGAGAAGTTGATGAATAAGACACTTATGCAACATTTGGGAATCTTTATTGTGCAGAATGTTTCGCCAGCCAGAGGCTTCTTCAGTCCATTACAGAGAAGAACGGTGAAAGATGAGGAAGAGTAATCAGTCCCTGAGCCTGGAGTCGATGTGTTCAGTCCGTCAGTCTTGACAAAAGTGGCTTATGTAAGCCACTTCTCTGCGCATTTGCTGTACTTTTATCATTGATTTACTGAATACGTGGCTTCCAGGCTCAGGGACTGATTGCCTCAAATTCCTCCTCACTACCCACCATTCTTTTCTGCATTGGACTGAAGAAGCCACCAACGGACTAAACATCTTGCAAAATAATGATTGGCAAAACTTGAACAAGGGAAGAAGAAGAAGAGAGGTATTAATACATAACACTGGAAGCTGTGAGCTCATTCACAACCCTCTTTAATAAACACATATAATAGCACTCATAACAAAAATACTGCTATACAATATTTATACCTCACATAAAACAACACTCACACTCGATAATATAACAAGAGACTTTCGCAACATTTGGCAATCTTTATTGAAGAAACATTTCGCCATTATATCACTGAGAAAATGCAAATAAAAGGAGACACGAACACATCCATACTATCATACACTAGCACAAGTAAAAACTATTATGTTCGTCAAGACCGTTCTCACATATTATACTGTCACACGGGGAAGTGGTGGTGGTGTAGCCTGCCTGGCAGATGCTAAGATATCACCCATTAACACACACACTCTCTCTCTCTCTCTCTCTCTCTCTCTCTCTCTCTCTCTCTCTCTCTCTCTCTCTCTCTCTCTCTCTCTCTCTCTCTCTCTCTCTCTCTCTCTCTTTACACAGGGTTTGACAAGGTTAAGGATCCCTAGCTTTATTGACAAGCTGTTTACAGGTTAAGGATTCCTAACTTTATTGGCAAGCTAAGAGCTGTTACCTACATCAGCTCATTTGAAAGCATTTTTATTGTTATGAGACATACAAGTAGGGAACAGGATGAAGTTGGAGCCATCTGTTGGCCAGCATTTTCATGTGATCAACTGACTTTATCTCGTTGACATCATTATGCTGTACGAATGTGTTCCATACTCGAGTCATCCTGGGTGTATATGATCTCAGATGGAGTGATGTTCTGGAGAAGGATACAGCCAGAGTGAAGTTGCTGCTTTCTGCCCGTCTTGTGGCATAAAAGCTTGTTTCACGCTGTCCTCGAAGTGGATCCAAATGTGGTACTTTGACAATATTGGCCTTGTACATAACAGTAAGGCCACCCACATCCCTCCTGTGTTGAAGGCTCTGCTGAAATGATAGATCTATCCAGGATGGGTCCAGGCGAGAGATGAGACGTCTTGCTCTGTTCTCTACTCTGTCAAGCAGTCGCAGATGAGAGGGGGTTGGGGGCAGGCAAACCAAGAAAGTGGAGCATACTCAAGGTGTGAGCTTACTTGTGCCTCATACAGAATCTTGCAACCCCTACTGTCAAACAGATGCGAGATACGGCGAAGTGCTATAAGCTTCCTGGCTTCCTTGTTTGCAAGATTTACAACATAGTTCTTCATGGTTAGTTTGGAGTCAAATTTCACCCCAAGGATATCAACTTCTTCTCCAGGTGCGAACACCTTCCCATTCATCCTTACTACTGCACCAGCATTACCATCATGGTGCCTAGAGACGATCATTTGCGTTTTCTCAGGTGCAAATGTTACTTGCCATCTATTTCCCCAAGCTGATATAGCTCTCAGCTGGTGATTGATGTAGCTTAGAGCAGTTGGTATTTCTTCTCTTGGATAAGTGAATGTCAGTGTACAGTCGTCTGCATATGCATGTGATTCTGGGATGAGATAAAGAAGGTCGCTGAAGTAGACATTCCATGACAATGGTCCCAGCACGCTTCCTTGTGGAACACTTGCCCCAATAGGGTGTCTTGCTGATTCCGTTCCATTGAGAACTACACTTAGAGATCTACCATGAAGGTAATCACTGAGGAAACATAACGTAGAGCCTGCAATTCCCAGTGCTTGAAGTTTTGCTAAGAGGCCCTGGTGCCACACCCGGCCGAAACCGCCAGCAATGTCCAGTGCTACGACACAGCTGACTTTGGATTCATCCAGTGACTGGTGCCACTTAGTGGAGAGGTTTAACAACAGATCAGCAGCAGAGTAACCTTTCCTGAAGCCATATTGACGATCACAAAGTAGTGAGTGGTAGTCAAAAAACTCTGTCATTTGTCTTGAGATTATTGTCTCAAGGATCTTACCAGTGATTGACAGGAGTGACACTGGTCTGTAGCTGCTGATTTCTGCACTGCTCTTCTTTTTGTGAACAGGGACTACATTTGCCTCTTTCCATAGAGAGGGCCATTTACACTGTACTAGGCAGTGCTGAAAGATGCGAGTTAGAGGTGCTGCTAGCTGGTCTGCACATCTTCTCAGCAATCTTGGGCTCAACTTGTCTGGGCCCGCAGCGTTTTCTTGGTCAAGCGATTTAAGAAGGAAATGCACCTCCTCCTGCCTTATTGTCACCACTGACAGTTTTGACAGTTCTTGCAGCTAGCCAAGGAGGGTCCCTTGCTGGATCAGGAACTTGCATTTTGGTAGCAAAGTGTTCAGCAAAGAGAGGTCCGCCTTCTCTTGACTACTAGTAGAGGTGGTCCCATCCTGTCGATTTAGAGGTGGAATGAGTTCATCAAGCAGATAACCTTGTCTGTCCTTGACCAGGGACCACCAGGTTTTGGAGCCTACCCTACCTGATGCTAGCTTTCTTTTAGTGTCCACCTCCCATTTAGCAGTGGCCCACTTTTGAACGTCACCCATATGCCTACAGGCTTGCCTTTGCAAGTTCCTGTTATAGGTGGTAGGATGTCTCTTATACCTTCGCCATGCTTTGTACTTAGCAGTAGCAGCCTCTCTACAACGAAAGCCAAACCAAGGATGATCTGTAGGCTTCGTTACATATTCCCGGTGAGGAATGTGTTCTTGTTGTAGATTAAGGATGTGTCCAGTGAAGGCTTTCACTTGGTTGTCAACATCCCCTTGGAGAAGAGCATTCCAATCGGTGGTGGCGAGGTCAGAGCAAAGGGCTGGCCTATTACTCTCTCTCTCTCTCTTTTTTTTTTTTTACACAGGGTTTGACAAGGTTAAGGATCCCTAGCTTTATTGACAGCTATATTACAGGTTAAGGATTCCTAACTTTATTGGCAAGCTAAGAGCTGTTACCTACATCAGCTCATTTGAAAGCATTTTTATTGTTGTGAGACATACAAGTACGGGACAGGATGAAGTTGGAGCCATCTGTGGGCCAGCATTTTCATTTGATCAACTGACTTTATCTCGTTGACATCATTATGCTGTACGAATGTGTTCCATACTCGAGTCATCCTGGGTATGTATGATCTCAGATGGAGTGATGTTCTGGAGAAGGGTACAGCCAGAGTGAAGTTGCTGCTTTCTGCCCGTCTTGTGGCATAAAAGCTTGTTTCACGCTGTCCTCGAAGTGGATCCAAGTGTGGTATTTTGACAATATTGGCCTTGTACATAACAGTAAGGCCACCCACATCCCTCCTATGTTGAAGGCTCTGCTGAAATGACAGATCTATCCAGGATGGGTCCAGGCGAGAGATGAGACGTCTTGCTCTGTTCTCTACTCTGTCAAGCAGTCGCAGATGAGAGGGGGGGCAGGCAAACCAAGAAAGTGGAGCATACTCAAGGTGTGAGCGTACTTGTGCCTCGTACAGGATCTTGCAACCCCTACTCTCTCTCTCTCTCTCTCTCTCTCTCTCTCTCTCTCTCTCTCTCTCTCTCTCTCTCTCTCTCTCTCTCTCACTGGTATAGTGTACATGGGAGAAGGTACGTGCTCTCTCTCAAGCCTCTCCCGCATTCCACTAATATTAGTGACAAGTCCGTTACACAACACGCGCGGGGCAGCGTAATGCTTGTAGTAGAGAAGACACCCTCCCGCTAACCTCCCTCCCCCCCCCTCTCTCTCTCTCTCTCTCTCTCTCTTTTTTTTACACAGGGTTTGACAAGGTTAAGGATCCCTAGCTTTATTGACAAGCTATTTACAGGTTAAGGATTCCTAACTTTATTGGCAAGCTAAGAGCTGTTACCTACATCAGCTCATTTGAAAGTATTTTTATTGTTATGAGACATACAAGTAGGGAACAGGATGAAGTTGGAGCCATCTGTTGGCCAGCATTTTCATGTGATCAACTGACTTTATCTCGTTGACATCATTATGCTGTACGAATGTGTTCCATACTCGAGTCATCCTGGGTATATATGATCTCAGATGGAGTGAAGTTCTGGAGAAGGGTACAGCCAGAGTGAAGTTGCTGCTTTCCGCCCATCTTGTGGCGTGTAAGCTTGTTTCACGCTGTCCTCGAAGTGGATCCAAGTGTGGTACTTTGACAAAATTGGCCTTGTACATAACAGTAAGGCCACCCACATCCCTCCTGTGTTGAAGGCTCTGCTGAAATGATAGATCTATCCAGGATGGGTCCAGGCGAAAGATGAGACGTCTTTCTCTGTTCTCTACTCTGTCAAGCAGTCTCAGATCAGAGGGGGGGGGGGGGCAAGCAAACCAAGAAAGTGGAGCATACTCAAGGTGTGAGCGTACTCTCTCTCTCTCTCTCTCTCTCTCTCTCTCTCTCTCTCTCTCTCTCTCTCTCTCTCTCTCTCTCTCTCTCTCTCTCTCACACACACACACAGACACACACACACACACACACACACACACACACACACACACACACACACACACACACACACACACACACACACACACACACACACACACACCTCGCTCACACCTCTCACTCACACCTCTCTCTCACACCTATCACTCACACCTCTCTCTCACACCTCTCTCTCACACCTCTCTCTCACACCTCTCTCTCACACCTCTCTCTCACACCTCTCTCACACCTCTCTCTCACTTCTCTCTCACTTATCTCACTTCTCTCTCACTTTTCTCTCACTTTCTCTCACACACGCACACAGAGTCGTGTATAATCAGTGTATATTACCCCAACCTGGTTACTGAGGTCATCAAGTAGGAGTCATGGTCTGGGACCTGGCCGTGTGGACGGTGACTCCAGATACCATCTTCAGGTAACTGCTGGTAGTAGGTTGAATAGTATTGAAGTATGAAATTTAGCAGTGTTATTGTATCCATGGTACCCTTTTCACTGGGTATGATTACGCTTCTTACCATATCTCTCACTCCAGTAAACTGACGTGGTAGTGTGTATATACAGTGTGTATATCTCTCTCTTGTTTATTCTAGAGAGTACATTGCCAGCTCTGTGAGTGCAGTAAATGATCTCAGTATCTTTTCCAGCTCTGATCCGTCTCTTCTGCCTTGAACGGAGTCATCAGCACCCAAGAATAATCAAGATGACAGAGCACAAAGAATTTGAATGGTGTCACCATTGACATTATTCTTTTCTTTTGGAAGTTCTCATTCTCATCCTATCATTTTCTGATCTTCAGAGCATTTTTCGCATTTTCCTTGTTGTTTCTTATTAATAGGTAATCTGACATGTTTTCGTTCTTGTGTTTTGGCTTGACAAAGCTCCTGGAGAGCGAAACGTTGCCACAATAAAATGTCACATTAGTTGCACCTGTGTCCATTTACCTAACACACCTTAGGAGGTTTTCATTCTTTCCATATACGAGCAGTAGGAATTAGTCACTATTAAATATTTTATTTTATACTGCCCACTTGATAATTTTGTTGATATCTGCTTGCCAGCTTTTTTTTTGTTATTTTTACCAACATTTTTTTTCATACTTCGGTATCTTCCCCAAAGGCTAGTGTTTGTTTTTATCTGTCAATTATAAAGAGGAGAAATAGCAAAGGCGGTAGGACCGTGCCTTGAAGTACCAAGGATACAACTGGCTGCACGCAGTCCAACATACGAACCACAGCCCAGCTAATCAGGAACTGATTTGAGGAACATGTCGAGTTCACTCTTGAAGACAGCCAGAGGACTGTTGGTAATTCCCCTTATGCGCTGAAGAGTCGGGGACCTCTGACACTCGTCGAGTTCTTTCTTAGTGTATTCGTTATGCTACTGCTGTGCAACGTCTCCTAAGTCTTTTTTCATACAGAATGAGTTTAGTGTGCAGGCTTGGGACCAGTCTCACCAGGATTTTCCAGGCGTAGATTATGATGTGCTTTCCTCGCCTATGTTTCAAGGAATACAAATGAAGAGATTTCAATCGTACCCAGTAGTTCATCTGTTTGATTGTATACGAGTAGTGAGTTTTGTTTTCTAGCTCGGCATTCTCGTTTAAATTGAAGGGATCAGTTAGTATATAGCAGAATTCCAGCCTGGAGAAAATGACTTGAATATCATTATTGGTTCAGTGTCTTTTGTCTTGAAAGTTCTAGTTATCCAACCTATCATTTCCCTTGTTGTAGCAACAGCAGCATTGTTGAGATTCTTGAATATGAGATCTTTTGACATCATCACTCCTAAGTATACACACACAACTTTCACTGTTACAAATGTTTAAGTTTGTCCTGTACTCCGTTACAGTCTTTATTTCCTCCATTCTTCAGTAGTGGAGCATCTGAAACTTGTCTTCATTGAACATCATAGCGTTGTCTGAGGCCCACTGGGTAACTTTATTTTTATCCAGTTGGAGATTAACTGCGTCTTCATCTGAAAACATTTGTCAAATGAATTAGCAACGTTCGTTTAGGTCACATCTGAGTTTTGTTTTTTTTCATTTTTGAAGGTTCTGTAATTTCGTAATAGTAGTTGA
Source organism: Cherax quadricarinatus (assembly GCF_038502225.1). Lineage (NCBI taxonomy): Eukaryota > Metazoa > Arthropoda > Malacostraca > Decapoda > Parastacidae > Cherax > Cherax quadricarinatus. Next base: position 27,042,188 of record NC_091348.1, read on the forward strand.
GTAGCTGTGATAAGCATTATTTTCCTGCTCTAAATCCATGTTGACTTGAGCTGCCTAGGACATACCTCTACATAAAATTTGTAATTTTGCATCTCATCACTCTTACCTTTGATATACCTTTGAAGAGTTTCGAGAAAGTATCTACTCTCTGAACTCGGCCATGGGCCAGGCTTGTCTGGTGCTTGCCTGGTCAACCAGGCTGTTGCTGCTGGAGGCTCCACTGCCTCACATATCCATTAAAGCCTGGTTGATCTGGCACCTGGTGAAGATACTTGTCCAGTTTCCTCTTGAAGGCTTCTACACTTGTCCTAGTAGTGTTTCTGATATCTTCTGGTAAGATGTTGAATATTCTGGGACCCCGGATGTTGATACAGTGTTCCCTTATTGTCCCCACCGCACCCCTGCTCCCTGCTCCTCACTGGGTTCTGTAGACTTGAATGTGTGATGTTTGTGTAACTGGTCTGTAATTTTTTGATAAGAGTTTTGCCATCTCCTTTGTGCAGAGGAGCTATGTCTGCACTTTTTAAGGCCTCTGGGTTTCATTTATATCTAAGCTCTTTCTTCAAAGAATACTGTGTAATCCTGCTAATGAGATTGTGCATACATTTATAAAGCGATAGTTCCATGACTTAAGATCCAGGTGCTGCAGCATGGTTTCTATTTCCTTTTTTATTTCTGGGGGATTTGTGTTTGTTAGTATTTACAGGATTGACAGAGGTTATTAAAATATCTGCGTTCTCAACCCTCCTCTCGTTTAGTGAACTGCACAACACTGATTCATACTAGCTTCTAAGTAAGTTTATTAAAGTTCTGGTACACACAAATACAGTTACACAAATTATCATACATAGTAACGTGTGTGAATTACGTAGGATAACCCAAAATTTTATCTCCTCATTTCTGTTTTTGTTAAAAGTTCTGTAAACCTCCTGTGAGTAATGGGTAGTAGGTGATATTCGACTTGGAAATTTTTTTGATGTTTCAAATTGCTTTAATCGGCTTTTTGTTTCTCTTATTCTTTTTCAGTTTGGTATGAATGTTTTGGTTTCTCCTCAGACTGGGTAATGTTGCTAGGTACATTATTCTTTACTGTGTTGTGACGTGGGGATCCTTTGTAAACAATGATTTCTTCTTCAGTACATTTTTCTGTGTTCTTAATATTGATCTCCTTGTTGGATTTCCCAGTGAAAAATATTTTATATACACATTGTATGATTTTGTATTCATTTTTTCATGTATTTTTAAGGGTCAAATACCCCGGTCAGTTCTGTGGGTGTTGTCGTTAAATTTCTATACTTCCTCTTCCATAACCCACCATCCACTACCTCTTCCATAACCCACCATCCACTTCCTCTTCCATAACCCACCATCCACTACCTCTTCCATAACCCACCATCCACTCCCTCTTCCATAACCCACCATCCACTACCTCTTCCATAACCCACCATCCACTCCCTCTTCCATAACCCACCATCCACTACCTCTTCCATAACCCACCATCCACTCCCTCTTCCATAACCCACCATCCACTCCCTCTTCCATAACCCACCATCCACTAGCTCTCCATAACCCACCATCCATAACCCACCATCCACTTCCTCCTCCATAACCCACCATCCACTCCCTCTTCCATAACCCACCATCCACTACCCTCTTCCATAACCCACCATCCACTCCCTCTTCCATAACCTCTTCCATAACCCACCATCCACTACCTCTTCCATAACCCACCATCCACTACCTCTTCCATAACCCACCATCAATACACTTCCTCTTCCATAACCCACCATCCACTCCCTCTTCCATAACCCACCATCCACTCCCTCTTCCATAACCCACCATCCACTACCTCTTCCATAACCCACCATCCACTTCCTCTTCCATAACCCACCATCCACTACCTCTTCCATAACCCACCATCCACTTCCTCTTCCATAACCCACCATCCACTACCTCTTCCATAACCCACCATCCACTACCTCTTCCATAACCCACCATCCACTACCTCTTCCATAACCCACCATCCACTCCCTCTTCCATAACCCACCATCCACTCCCTCTTCCATAACCCACCATCCACTCCCTCTTCCATAACCCACCATCCACTCCCTCTTCCATAACCCACCATCCACTCCCTCTTCCATAACCCACCATCCACTACCTCTTCCATAACCCACCATCCACTCCCTCTTCCATAACCCACCATCCACTACCTCTTCCATAACCCACCATCCACTCCCTCTTCCATAACCCACCATCCACTCCCTCTTCCATAACCCACCATCCACTATAACCCACCATCCACTTCCCATAACCCACCATCTCCCTCTTCCACCCACCATCCACTACTCTTCCATAACCCACCATCCACTCCCTCTTCCATAACCTCTACCTCCATAACCCACCATCCACTACCTCTTCCATAACCCACCATCCACCTCTTCCATCCCTAACCCACCATCCACTCCATAACCCACCATCCACTACCTCTTCCATAACCCACCATCCACTCTTCCCATAACCCACCATCCACTCCCTCTTCCATAACCCACCATCCACTCCTCTTCCATAACCCACCATCCACTCCCATAACCACCATCCACTCCACTATAACCCACCATCTCCCTCTTCCATAACCCACCATCCACTACCTCTTCCATAACCCACCATCCACTCCCTCTTCCATAACCCACCATCCACTACCTCTTCCATAACCCACCATCCACTCCCTCTTCCATAACCCACCATCCACTCCCTCTTCCATAACCCACCATCCACTACCTCTTCCATAACCCACCATCCACTCCCTCTTCCATAACCCACCATCCACTACCTCTTCCATAACCCACCATCCACTCCCTCTTCCATAATCTACCATCCACTCCCTCTTCCATAACCCACCATCCACTCCCTCTTCCATAACCCACCATCCACTCCCTCTTCCATAATCTACCATCCACTCCCTCTTCCATAACCCACCATCCACTACCTCTTCCATAATCTACCATCCACTCCCTCTTCCATAACCCACCATCCACTCCCTCTTCCATTATCCACCATCCACTCCCTCTTCCATAACTCACCATCTACTCCCTCTTCCATAACCCACCATCCACTCCCTCTTCCATTATCCACCATCCACTCCCTCTTCCATAACCCGCCATCCACTCCCTCTTCCATAACCCACCATCCACTCCCTCTTCCATAACCCGCCATCCACTCCCTCTTCCATAACCCGCCATCGACTCCCTCTTCCATAACCCGCCATCCACTCCCTCTTCCATAACCCGCCATCCACTCCCTCTTCCATAATCCGCCATCCACTCCCTCTTCCATAACCCGCCATCCACTCCCTCTTCCATAACCCGCCATCCACTCCCTCTTCCATAACCCGCCATCCACTCCCTCTTCCATAACCCGCCATCCACTCCCTCTTCCATAACCCGCCATCCACTCCCTCTTCCATAACCCACCATCCACTCCCTCTTCCATAACCCGCTATCCACTCCCTCTTCCATAACCCGCCATCCACTCCCTCTTCCATAACCCACCATCCACTCCCTCTTCCATAACCCGCTATCCACTCCCTCTTCCATAACCCACCATCCACTCCCTCTTCCATAACCCGCTATCCACTCCCTCTTCCATAACCCACCATCCACTCCCTCTTCCATAACCCGCTATCCACTCCCTCTTCCATAACCTGCCATTCACTCCCTCTTCCATTATCCACCATCCACTCCCTTTTTCATAATCCACTATCCACTCCGTCTTCCATTATCCACCATCCACTCCCTCTTCCATAATCCACTATCCACCACCTCTTCCATAAAATACCATCCTCTCTATCTTCCACATTCATCATTCTCTCCGTCTTCCATATTCATCATTTTTCTCTTCCACATTCATCATTCTCTCCATCTTCTACATTCATCATTCTCTCCCTCTTCCATATTCATCATTTTCTCTTCCACATTCATCATTCTCTCCCTCTTCCACATTCATCATTCTCTCCCTCTTCCACAACTGGTTGCCTGCCACATTCTTGACATAATCCTGAACCACTTGCACTCCATCCTTCTCATCCTCTTTCCTACTCCATTCATGCTTTCACACCCTTTGTGTCCCTCCTCTTTATCTTGCCTCTCTATCCAACCCCGCCTCAGCTCCACCCCAGTCTCCCTGCCGGACCCCTGCCCCTCTATCACACTTCATGCCTCCCCTCTCCCCTCTCAGCTTCCCCTTGAAGTTCCTGAGGTGTGTCAGAAGTGTCTACTATATTTCATCATAGCTCTCCATACTGTCACTACAACAGCCTTTCCCTCCTGCCACCTCCTCCACTCCTTTATTTTCTTCATCGTATTATTCCGTTCCAACTATTATTATGGCGCCATCTGTCTCTCTCATGCTTCCCATCCTCTATTCACTTCCTCTCTCCATCCATCCATTCCCTCAAGTAGGTTGATTGATGTTGGTAGTAGGTTAGTAGACAGCATTATTCAGGGAGCTGCTGCTGTCCTGTCAGATGAGTGTGAAACGTAAACTTGTTATTTTTGTGCTCTCTGGTAGGTTGCTGATCCTTGTTTCAGTAATACGTCAGCCTGATATGCAGGCGACAAGTTTCTGCAATAAGATACTGCATCACCAGCGTATTTTGGTACTGACATCTCTCTCAAAACGAGATGTCAAGCTTGTGATGATAGTCTTCAGGCTCTGGTGGCCTGGTGGTTAACGCTCTCGCTTCACACGGTGAGGGCCTGGGTTCGATTCCCAGCCAGAGTAGAAACATTGGACGTGTTTCTTTCCACCTGTTGTCTATGTTCCCCATCAGTAAAATGGGTACCTGGGTGTTAGTCAACTGGTGTGGGTCGCATCCTGGGACACTGACCTAAGGAGGCCTGGTCACAGACCGGGCCGCGGGGGCGTTGACCCCCGGAACTCTCTCCAGATAAACTCCAGATAAACTCACTCGTCTCTAGGCTGGAAAATTGATGTGTGTTAACGACCCACTTCAAGGCAGAGGAAATTTCCGGACTGGAGAATGTAGAGAATCTTCACATCTCCTGTAAACTTAAGTCAAGCACCTGAATTACTGGGAATCCTTGAAGTTCCTCGAACTGTACTCCTTAATCGTAGGATACTTGAAACCTAAAGGGCGATTCTGGTGGTCACCGCCCGGTCCCAGACCAGGCCTCCTAAAGGAACAAAGCCTGATCAACCAGGCTGTTACTACTGGCCGCACGCAGTCCAACATACGAACCACAGCCCGGCCGGCCAGGCACTGATTTGAGAAACTTGTCCAGTTCTCTTGAAGACCTCCTATGCATGGAGGGAGGGCGTTGAAAAGTCGGGGACCTCTGACACTTGTACCCCTGCTTTTAAGAGGCACGTAAGTTCCTCCGTCTTCTAATAACATGTTATTTTTCCACTATAATCTACGTGTCTATAATTACTATCGCATTTGCTTTGTCTGTTTCGTAAAGTTAAGTCTAGGATCTTTCCTTAATTCCTTAAGTCTAGGATCTTTTCTTAATTCCTTAAGTCTAGGATATTTCCTTAAGTCTAGGATCTTTCCTTAATTCCTTAAGTCTAAGATATTTCCTTAAGTCTAGGATCTTTCCTTAATTCCTTAAGTCTAGGATATTTCCTTAAGTCTAGGATCTTTCCTTCATTCCTTAAGTCTAGGATATTTCCTTAATTCAGAGCTGTGCTCACACCTCTGCAACAGAATTGTCATCAAATATTAGTTAAGTTATACCATGAATTAAGGAAAGATCCTGAACTTCACCTTACGAAACAAAGCAAATGCGATAATAATTATGGACAAGGTAGATTATAGTGGAAAAATGAACATGTTATTAGAAGACGGGGAAACTTACGTGCCCCTTAAGTGGCAGTATTTTACAGCGTCTGCCAAATCTCTTGTCATACGAGGTGATTTCAGTATTCAGGTTTGGAACCAATCCCTCAAAGATTTTCCAAGGGAATATTATATGAACCTTTCTCACCTGCGATCCAGTTGAAGAAACTTCAAGCGTTCCCAGAAGTTCAAGTGAGTTGCTCTGTACGTTGACTAGCTCAACAGCTTCTGCTGCAATGAAGGTGGCCGTCAATACTCAGCAGTATTTCAGCTTGGAGAGACCAAGTGACTTAGAGTATCATCATTGGCTCGGCGTCTCGTTTTGAAAGTTATCATTGTCCTTGCGGTAGCTGTGGCAACATTGTTGTAATCATCGAATGTGAGATCTTCTGACATCCTTACGCCTAAGTCTCGTACATGTGACTTTCTTTCTTTACTGAATGATTTAAGTTTGTCTTGTACTTCATTAGACTTTATTTCCTCCATTCTTCCATGACGGAGCAATTGAAACTTGTCCTTGTTAAATATATTGTTGTTTGAGACCCACTGGAAGACTTTATATCCGCCTGAAGATTCGCTGTGTCTTCGACGGATACCATTCTCATAGAAATTCTGGTGCCATGAGGAAAAGATGTTACGTTGCTTTGATTTATTTCCTTGTATATGTCGGATATAAGTATGAGAAACAGAAATGGGGTGATTACTGTGCCTTGAGGAACAGAGATGTTCGCTGTGGCAGCCTCTGTTTAATACTACCCTCTCGGTTCTTTTTGTTAAGAAGTTAAACATCCCTTTGCTCACTTATTCCTGTTACACGCTCACTTATTCCTGTTACACATCATGGTCTCACTTGTCGAAGACTTTTTAAAATAGGTGTACATCACATCAGCATTTAACATATCCTCTAGAGCATCCAGGATAGTGTCGAAATGATTTGGCTATGTGAAAATCAAGAGCGACCTGCTCTGTACCCATGCTGACTTTGGTTGTGTAATTGTAGTGATTCCATGTGACTAGCAGTCCTGCTTCTTAGAATCAGTTCAGATTATCATCATCAAAAAGAAGCGCTAAGCCACAAGGGCTATACAGCAATCAATTCAAAGATTTTGATAACGTGTGAGGTTATCCCTATTGGTCTATAATGTTTCTCAACTGGTTTACTGCCTCTTTGTGAAGTGGGGCAATATCAGAGGTTTTCAATGACTGTAGGATGACGCCTGTGTCCAGGCTGCTGCTCCATAAAATACTAGAGGCCCGAGTTAATGGTTTCTTACAATTATTAATAAACATAATTTCAAGAGTGTGGACCTGGAGGAGAAGGCATGAGCACGCTGTCGATGGCTTCTTTAAAATTAACTTGGGAGAGGACTTCATCGGGAATTGTGGAGGTGTTTTGAGTCTTATTCATGAAAATCTCGATTGGGTTATCAGTCTGTGGACTGAAACGTTTCGCTCTCCAGGAGCTTTGTCAAGTCGTTACAAACAATACATGGACACAGAGGGGTATATATAGGCTTAGAGTGAGGTGTAATACTACTGGTAGTCGTAGTAGTAATACAATATGGTAGAACATTCAACTTGCACATGAGTAAAAGGATATAAAAGCTATTACTTGGGTAGCATAGCTTATTTTTATGCTACCCTTTTACTCATGTGTAAGTTGATTGTTCTACCATATTGTATTACTACTACTACTACTACTACTACTACTACTACTACTACTACTATTATATATTATATATTGTATTGATAAAGCCACTGGATGGCGAAACGTCTACAATAAAGATAACCAGATGTTGCACAAGTGTCTTAACTTTCATCTTCATAGGCTCACTGTGATCCTATATTTACCCTCTGTGTCCATGTATTGTTTGTAACGGCTTGACAAAGCTCCTGGAGAGCGAAACGTTGCCACAATAAAATGTCACATTAGTTGAACTTGTGTCCATTTACTTTACATATTGTCGGTAATTCTACCAGCATTTATACATTTCCTTATTGCCAACAGTGATGTCTTATAACCTATACTGGATGTTGTTTTCACACTAAATTTTGCTTAAGCGAAAAAATTGGGATATCTGATTTCATTTATGGCTCTGCTCCTGTTTCTTCTAGACTCTGTAAGATGCAATCAATTTCTTGCATAAAAGTTTCTGAAAAATTCTCTACTAAAGTTTCTATTCAGATGCATAAAAACAAAAAGAAAAACAGGGGTGCAGTGAGCTCACTAACGGAATATCATCAAGTGTGTTGGTACCAAAACTTTTCAATACTCTCCCTTCATATATAAGGAAAATTATGATGCCAATGGGCTGAACGCATCGAATCCAGGCTGAGGGACTGATTACCACAATAAGTGTCCGGGGCCCAAGATTTTTCAACTGCCTCCCAGCATACATAAGGGGAATTACCAATAGACTCCTGGTTGTCTTCAAGAAGGCACTGGACAGGCACCTAAAATCAGTACCTGACCAGCCGGGCTGTGGTTCGTACGTCAGTTTGCGTGGGGCCAGCGGTAACAGCCTGGTTGATCAGACCCTGACCACCATGAGGCCTGGTCTCAGACCGAGCCGCTGGGGCGTTGACCCCCGAAACCCTCTCCAGGTAAACTCCAGGTAATCTCAAATTCCTCATCTTTCACCTTTCTTTTCTGTATTAGACCGGAGAAACTACTGGCTGGGGAAAATGTTTCCTCAGTAAAGATTCCCAAGTGTTGCGCAAGTGGTCGTTCTTCATGACGGGGATTACCAATTGATCCCTGGCTGTCTTCAAAAAAGAACTGGACAAGTTTCTCCAGTCAGTCCTTGTTCTGCTGGACTGTGGTGCTTACGTTGGAATTCATGTAGATAGCACCAAGAAGCTGGTTGATCAGGTCATCCACCGGGGGAGTCTGGTCTGGGACCGGGCCACAGAAGCATTGACCCTCGGAACATTCTCCAGGTAGACCCCAATTATGCTGCTTATGTTATACGTTTTATGTATACTTACGGCGAAATGTTGCCGTTATGTTCCCCCCTCCCCAGGTCATTTTCACTTGGTGATCTTTGCAGCGCTTCCGCCCATGCTGTGTTCCGTGTCTGGTCTGCCCTCACCTCCATTTCACATAACCTTGCGTTTGTTCCGGTTGAACTCGAAAAGCCACTTAATAACATGTCTAATCAGTCAAAGTCTCCCTAAAGTTTATCATTTTGCTTCTCTTGTTCTTATTCTTCTCATTAGTTTTACATCATCCTCAGTCGGTGACAAACAGGACTCGGTTCCCTCTGGTAGGTCGTTCACATATATTAGTAACGGTAACAGTCCTAATGCTAAGTATTGCACAACCCCATTCGTTACTCCCATTCTGTTTCATCCTTCACTATTATTTTCTGCTGTCTGCCATTCAGGTTCTCCCTCACCCATTGCAGCATTCTGAGTTTTAACTCGACCTGTTCCTCCAGTTTGTTGACTAGTCTCTGATGTAGTACTGTATTAAATGTTTTCTTGTAGTCCAGGAAGATGCAGTCCACCCAACCCTGTCGCGTAGTATCTTGTGTGACTGTCGTAGAACTCCAGCAGAGTTGTGTATGGTATCGCCTCTCCAAGTGTGATGCTAGAGATATGGGTCTGTAGTTCAGCGCCTCTTTGTTTGTCCGGTTTTTTATATATGGAGACTAATTTTGTCTTTTTCCAGTTTTCTGGCAGTTGCTTTGAATTGAGAGGTCGGGTCACACAGTGGTTCTGTTCCTTCTCTCAGCACCCATAGAGATACGTTATCTGCTGTGTTGTGCTGATGTTTACTGGACAAGTATCTTCACCAGGTGCCAGATCAACCAGGCTGTGATGGATGTGTTGGGCAACGGGCCTCCAGCAGCAATAGCCTGGTTGATCAGGCAAGCATAAGGTATCTGTTGATCTGCTCTAATAACACTGCATCCTGGGTACTCGCTACTTTCTTCTGTATAGATCTCTGAAAGTTTTGCTATACTCGTGTGTACTCACCTAGTTGTACTCACCCTGTTGTGGTTGCGGGGGTCGATTCACAGCTCCTGGCCCCGCCTCTTCAACTGGCCGCTACCCGGTCACTCTTCCCACTCCGTGAGCTTTATTATACCTCTTCTTAAAGCTATGTATGGATCCTGCCTCCACTACATCACTGCCCAGGCAGTGTGTGTACACTTTGTGCATGGTGGTGTGCGTAATTGTCTTCGCACACTCGCTGGCATTGTGTACACGCTGATGTGCGTATTGGATAGTTGTTACACTCACGGTTGTGTGTACACACATAAACAATTACACTGTTGTGATAACCAAGATATGCGCGGTGTTGTGTTCATCTCACTAGTGATGAATTTCCATCTGACACACTGCAAGGCGGACCTTATGTGAATATTGAAGTCGTCCTCACACGGCGGTTCATAACGAACGTGTTGTTTCTTACTGTCAACGAGGCTACAGTCTCACCTCTGTCTTCAAGGGAACACCTGACTAGTTCCTGATCAACCGGACTGTGCTGCTTGTAGCAAACACTAACAGATTCAGTGATCAGTCTGTCAGTCAACCTATTCTCCACCTAGAGTGTGCATTATTTCACGAATATTAGGCTACTATTGAAATTTTTTTTTTTTTCAAAAATATATATATTCGTTACTCTCAGCAAGATAAGGGCAGGTTAAGTCGGGTTATGTTAGGCAACGTTAAAATATATTAACCATTATTTACGATAAAAAGTGGTTGCTTACTCATGGCAGTGCAGACATTTTGTAAAATGCTGAGCGTGCATTTTTCTCATACATGTGAAAAAATTAAGTGAAGAGAGTGGTGTGTGTGTGAGGCGGGAGGCTTGGCGTGGTAGCGGGCACCCTGGGCGATGACACCCGGAACTCACCCCAAGCGCTGACCCACGAAATCGAGTGCAGGTAAACTGCAGGTCGGCATCCGTGCTGCCAGACGTTGCTCTTCCCTTCACTCAGGTTAAACTAACACGCACCTGCAGTATCACATGACCACTCTATACCTGGGAAAGAGGATGACGATCACCACTATCATGTTACCTTGTAATCAAATAATCCCCAGTACTTTATGGTGAGTGTAAAACAAATCTCTGAAGAGTTTCTCAGTAAAATTATTAAATACAAGAAAAGTACTCATGTGAAGGACACCCCGGTAGTTTTAACAGAGCTGAAAGATGAATTTAATTATCAGAAGAATAAGGGAACCTTAAATAAATTAAAAAGTGGTATAAATATATATAATGAAGCGGGTACTATACAAGAATTATAGACTTAGGCCACTTAGAGTATAATTATAAATAAGATTATCCAGCTGCCGTTAGCATCGTGAAAATAAAATCACGCAACATCTCTTTGTGCATAACCTACTTGCACTGGGGAATCCTGCCTACCAGGCTAGCACCAGACGAGCCTGGCCCATGGCCGGGCTCAGAGAGTAGATATACTCTCGAAATTCTGATACTGATACTGCCTTCGTCTACTGCACCTTCCTCATCTGATGCCAGTATATAAGCCTGTGCTTCAGTCTTCAAGACTACGGTGCTCATCACCAACTCCAAGGCTGCGGGGACTGATTACCTCATCTTTTGTATATATTTCTATAGTCTTCCAATGATGTCCTTGAATTTGTATTAATAAAGCCACTGGATGGCGAAACGTCTACAAATAGAGATACCCAGATGTTGCACATGCATCTAATTCTTCAACATAGATAGGTGTAGATAGATGCCGCCGGAACTCTTTTATATACCAATATAGAAAATCAACAGCTTCTATTCACCCACATTATGATGGCGCTACCAGACTAGCAACTTTGTTAATTTACACTGGATCCACCATGATAGGAGCGCTACTGTCCACTCAGACGATACTACACCCCAACACATGAAGTTACTGTCAACACCCTGTTAACATCACCATCACATAGGACTTCTGTTAGTACAGCGGACCCGCCTACAGTGTATGCTCCAGCGTGTCCCACAACTCTCACTAACCCAGGGTCTCCGAGCGACACTCCCCACCCCGGGGAGCTATTGCAAAACTATTGCACAAGAAAGAAGAAAGACGACGAACGACACTCCCACACCCGGGGAGCCTATGCCGGGTCACCACACCACATCAGAGAGACCCGGGTCGGAACCATATCAGCGAACCACTTTGAAAGTCGAACCGAGTTTCCCTTTCGCTTAATACTTTATTGCTACATCAAACCATGCATGGCGAAAAATCCGCAACTGCACTAAACCACGTACGTGTTCATATGCTCACGTGCGTGCAAATATATATTTGCTGTCTATGTAAACGTGTTGGAATGTTATATGTATACTGTATATCTCACTTGCCATCCTCTCTTGTTATGCAGAAACACATTCTAACTCTTACCTCAGACCTTACTTAACCTTTTTCTTTCCTTATCTATCATTTTTTTCCTACCGCCTTACCATATTTTATGGTCGGCAATCCATGTAGTCATTGTACTCTAACCTAGACTAAAACACGTCAGCGTTATTTGATATATAAGTGTAAAACGTCCAGAAATAAACGCACTGTAATACGTAAGAAAACCAGCGGGATGGTATGAGGATTAACTGGTTTGGCGTGTTAATGTGTAAATCTTACATATACAAAGTTTGGCTTCACACTCATTGCAGTTCGTCAGTTTCTACACGGTTCAAGCCAAGACTCAAAATGAAATATTGATCTTTCTATTCCTATGCAAAATCCAAGCTAAGAACTACCTGTACAATTGGACTATTATTGAGAGGAGATTCATATACTGACGATGTGGAGGAAATTTGAGAATTTTGATAAGTTCAGTGATTCTTCGTCTTCGTCTGTCGAGGGAGCGTCTCTCTCTAACTTGCTTCTTCTCTTCTTGTGTTGCTACCGTAATGGTGTATGTCTGGAGCACTTCTAGTGCTAGTGAATTCATCTTCTCGAGTCACTGGTTTAAATTCATGATATTCGTAATATCTTATTTGCATATTTCATTGAGGTCAGGGAGAGAGAGAAAGAGAAGAGGGGGTAGTGAGAGTGGTGATGGAGAGGTGAAAGGAGCAGTGAGAGAGAGAGAAGGGAAGAGAGAATGGTAAGTGTGTGACGAGAGAGTGAGGGAGGGAGAGAGAATGGTGAGTGTGTGATGAGAGATAGAGAGAGAGGGAAGGGGAAAAATTGTGTGTAACGAGAAAGAGCCAGACAGACAGAACTATAATCATCAAAAATAATAATCTCAGTGAAGCAGAACCTTGAGAAATTAGGAAGCAGATTAAGCCCTAAGAGGAATACACACACACTGATATAATCAAAGCACAAGACTAATTTCATATGTATAAATGAAGGTGGATGTGTGAGTACAGAGCGGTAAGTTCTTCAATGAAGAGTTCCCTAAACCCAGATATTATTGCAGCAGCCTAGTGCTTATTTATGATTGTAATAATTGTAATAATATTGCAGTAACCATGAGTTTTAACCTCGGTGGAGAGAGGCCAAGTAAATGACCCACACACAGATGTATGAACTTTGCTGCACTGTAAGGAACAAGATAGGGGATAAATGGCGATCAGTGCATCTAAAAAGTATTTAGAAAGAAATTAAGAAAATGTCCACATGTTACCCCTGCGGCCCTGGCTGCACCTTCAAGAAGGACCTTAAAAGCTTATCTCAAGTATGTGCTATACAGACTCTGAACATTGCAAGAGAAATTTTGCCACGAAATTGTTAATTCTTTTAGCCCATCCTCTAACGTAAACAACGAACATGGGAATACCAACACACTCAGGGACTACCATCAGTCCAGCGTTGCCAGAAGTAACGTATATATCAATGTAGTTTACCTTAACCTAACTAATCTCAAGTATTTACCTTACATAATTCAAGCAGAGGAGCTGCTGTTTCTGTTCACCAGAATGTGCTTGGCATTATTTATTTTTGAGTCAAATTAACTAGAATAGTGTTACAGGGATAGTGCCATACCTTCCCTACAGTGTGACAAGAACCACTAAACTGTGTAACAGCCGCCCAGAAGCAACACTAGACTTAATCTGGCTCTAACAAAGCATGCCCAACACCGCTTAGCTAAGCTATGGGTAGCAGTTAGCTAAAGGAACATTACATTGGCTGCTACACACACAGGATAGCCAGGGTCGCTATATTTAGCAGTGTAACAAAGGGAGAGGGGCTTGGCTTTAACCTGGCTTTAACTTGGATTAAACAAAGCCAGATAGCTTAGCTAGAGGGAACACAAGCCTTAGCCTGATACTGGCAGACCTGGAAATCCAGATAAACTGGATGTATTGCGATCACCGTGTGATGGTACAAGGTGTTACCAGTGTGATGGTACAAGATGTTATCAGTGTGATGGTACAAGATGTTACCAGTGTGATGGTACAAGATGTTACCAGTGTGATGGTACAAGGTGTTACCAGTGTGATGGTACAAGATGTTACCAGTGTGATGGTACAAGATGTTACCAGTGTGATGGTACAAGATGTCACCAGTGTGATGGTACAAGATGTTACCAGTGTGATGGTACAAGATGTCACCAGTGTGATGGTACAAGATGTTACCAGTATGATGGTACAAGATGTCACCAGTGTGATCGTACAAGATGTCACCAGTGTGATGGTACAAGATGTCACCAGTGTGATGGTACAAGATGTTACCAGTGTGATGGTACAAGATGTTACCAGTGTGATGGTACAAGATGTCACCAGTGTGATGGTACAAGATGTTACCAGTGTGATGGTACAAGATGTTACCAGTGTGATGGTACAAGATGTTACCAGTGTGATGGTACAAGATGTCACCAGTGTGATCGTACAAGATGTCACCAGTGTGATGGTACAAGGTGTTACCAGTGTGATGGTACAAGATGTCACCAGTGTGATGGTACAAGTTCTGCTTTCCATTATTATTCCCCTCCTTCATTTTCGTTCCTTGTTCTCCCTGCCTCCCATCATTATTCTCTCTTCCCTGCCTCTCCTCACAGCACTATTCTCTCCCTCAGTCTCTATCACTACCTCTCCCCGCATCCATCTCGTTATTCTCTCCCTCCGTACCTACCTCCCTCCCTCCTTCCCTCCCCCCTCCCTCCCTCCCTCCCTCCCTCCTTCCCCCCTCCCTCCTTCCCCCCTCTCTCCCACTCCTCATTATTTTAATGTGAGTCAAACTTTTCCCTCCCTCACACACTCATCTTTATCCCTTTTCCCCTCACCTCCCACTCTCTCTTCTACCTTTCCAAGTGTCTAGTTAAGTGGTGTGAAGTGCGTGGGAGGGGAGTGTGTGTGTGTGTGTGTGTGTGTTTCAGCTTCCAACTGTGTCCCCTTGTTACTGTGTCCAATCTCTGGAACATCCTGTCTTTGTCCACCTTGTCAATTCCTCTCAGTATTTTGTATGTCGTTATCATGTCCCCCCTATCTCTCCTGTCCTCCAGTGTCGTCAGGTTGATTTCCCTTAACCTCTCCTCGTAGGACATACCTCTTAGCTCTGGGACTAGTCTTGTTGCAAACCTTTGCACTTTCTCTAGTTTCTTCACGTGCTTGGCTAGGTGTGTGTGTGTGTGTGTGTGTGTGTGTGTGTGTGTGTGTGTGTGTGTGTGTGTGTGTGTGTGTGTGTGTGTGTGTGTGTGTGTGAGGTGTGTGGTTGTGTGTAGTGTGTGAGGTGTCTGTGTGTGTGTGTGTGTGTGTGTGTGTGTGTGTGTGTGTGTGTGTGTGTGTGTGTGTGAGTGAGGTGTGTGATTGTGTGACATGTATGCAGGGGCGAGTGCTCACTGATATGTGTTGTCGGGGTTGAGGCTTATCTCCTGGCCCCGCCTCCTTTACCACACTGATCGACATCGCTGACTTCTGCCCTGTTGGATCTTATCATATCTACTCTTGAAGCTGTGGATAGACTTTGCCTCCACCACTTCCTGATCCAAGTCATTCCACTCTTCAACCAGCCTGAGACTAAAGAAATACTTCCTTACAGCCCTATAGCTTATCTGTGCCTTTAGCTTTCACATGTGTCCCCTTGATCCTGGTCCTTTTAATTTAGACAATCTGTCCCTATCAGCCCTATCAATTCCTCATAATATTTGGTACATTATAATCATGCCATCCCTTGTCCTTCTCTCCTCTCAGGTCAAGTTCAGTTCTTTCAACGTCTGCTCATATTGCATTCCTCTCGGTACTGGTATTAGCCTGGCTGCAAACCTTTGGTCCATTTCTTGTTTACGTGCTTAAGAACATAAGAATGTAGGAACACCGCAGAAGGGCCACTGGTCCATACGAGGCAGGTCCCCATCAAAACGACATCCACCCAAAGCTACCCAAGAAACAACTCCCGCACCCCCTGACACCAATCAAACCCAGCCCCTCCCACTCATATATCTGTCCAGTCTCCTCCCTAAGCTACCCAAGGTCCCAGCCTCCATCACCCCACTGGGAAGCTTGACCAGGTGTGGGCTCCATACTGAGACTGCAGACTCAGTGGTTGGCTTAAGATGTCAAGGTTCAGAAGGATTCTTTATTCAAGTTCCTGAATGCTGTTCTGAAGTTTGGTAGTCTTGCACATGCCGCTGCCGTTGTATGTGTAATTCTGGCTGTATATTTAGTGTTATATTCACCTCAGGTCTTTTTCACTCCCTGATATTTGCAGCTTCTCTCTTCCCATGATGTATTCTGTGACCGATCTGCCCTCTCCAAAATGCATGATCTAGTAACCAGCTGGCCCAGTGGCTAACGCATCGGTCTGGAGTTTTATGACTGATCGCGGGTTCTATCCCCGCCCGTGGTATGGTTTGTTTACAATCGTGTCATTATGATTTCGCGAGTCATGAATGATATTGCATTTGCTTGGGTTGAACTTGAGAAGCCACTTGCTTGACCACATCCCCTGTCTTTTGAGGTCTCTCTGCAGTTTATTACTATCCTTACCTGTTCATATTCTACTGCTAGGTTTCACATTGTTAGGAGATAGTGGCATATAGGACTCAATCCCCTCTGGTAGATCATTCACGTACATTAGTAACAGTAGTGTTCCTTGTGCTCGTAAGAATCTCACTCGTTTTTTTCTCCTTTTCTGATGTCTCATCCCATACTGTTACTCTGCCTTATGTTATTTAGGCTCTCCTTAACCTACTGGAGTACTCTGCCCTGTTAACTCTGCTTGTTCTTCTAATTTCTGGACTAATATCAGGTGTCGTACTGTATTAAATGCGTTTCTATAGTCCAGGAAAATGCAGTCCACACAACTCTGCCATTGTTGTTTTATTACTGTGATTGTAGTAGTCTTCTACCAAATTCTTAAAACATCACTAAATCTATGCTGGTTTTTCCAAAAAGAATCATCTCTCCAAGTGTTCTAATATTATTTTTCTTACTAGTTTCTACTTTAGAGTTGAGACAATATGCATGTTAGAGATACTGGCCTGTAATTCACGGTCTTTAGTTTCTCATCTTTTGTATTAATAGTAAATACATTTCCCATTTTAGGTAAAGGCAGGAATACATGAACGTTAATTCAGAGAAAATTGCATGGTCTAAGTAAGGAAAGTTGTAGTAGGTGAGATAGATGACGGGGCTGTGGACACTTAAGAGTCCAACACCTGCCCCCTCTCTTACCCTTCCCCTTTTCCTTCTCTGTCCCCCTTTCCCTTCTCCCTATCCCCTTCCCCTTTCCTCTCCCACTCTCTCGATCAATCGGCCTCATGCCATATAATGGAAACCCTAGCCTTGGGCTGGCAGATGTGTAGAGTCAGTGTCAGGCTCAATACTACTAGTGTACAAAGAGAGAGAGAGAGAGAGAGAGAGAGAGAGAGAGAGAGAGGATCAGCTCTTTGTGTGAGTGCTTCTTCTGCAAGTGAAAACAACCACAGAACTTCTCAAGAGTGCAAGACTATCTAAAGTGTGGAAGGAATCTCTTAGCTTGGGAAATGGAAGATATTGCATATGAATGAATCATACAGAATCCAAGAAAGAGAGAGGGAGCTAAAAGCAGTGAATTTGAAAGAAATTCAATATATTCGTTTATGGAAAATCCAGGACAAAATCCAAATGCAGTATTTGGAATTTAAACTGACTATAACAAAAAAATTCTTCATCAGTGAGACTCAAAACTTTATCAACATCTCCAGTTTGACTTTGAAAAAAGCCATTTGCAGAAGGCCCATGACAGGTTGGACTCTGTGTTCATCAAGAACTGCAAGAAGGCCCTATCATGTTCCCTAAATATTCTATGGAGAGAGAACCTAGACACGGGGAAATCCCACAATTGCTTAAAACAACGAATACAGCCCCACTCCTCAAAGGTGGCAGCAAAACAGTAGCAAAGATACCACTAACATCCCACATATAAACATCTTGGAAAGAGTTTTAGGATCACTAGCCACGGGGATTCCCAGTAGTTGCACAACCCAGGTCAGCATGGGTTTAGAGCAGGTCGCTCCTGCCTCCATTATCTACTGGACCATTACGACATGGTCTTGGAGGCACTGAAACCAAAATGTAGGTGTATCATACACAGACTTTGCACAAGTCTTTGATAAATGCGATCATGGTGTAAAAGTAGACAGAATGCAGAAGGATTAACAAAAAAAGTGGGCAGATGGGTTTCAAATTTCTGACAAATAGAATGCAAAGAACAGTAGTAAACAGAGACAAATCAGGGGCCGCCACAGTGACAAGCTCTGTTCTGCAAGGCACAGTACTCGCCACCATCTTTCCTTTTAGCCTAGTATTTTACATAGGGAAATCAGTCGTACCGTAGTATCATACTTTGCAGACGATACTAGAATTTGCGCGAGAGTGGCATCCAAAGAAGACACTGTAAACCTCCAAGTGGATATCGTCTGACCACAAGGCTGTTTTTACGACACTTAAGATCCCAACAGAACGAGGTGAGGAGTCCACACGCACAACCTGGCTATGGGAAAGAGGTAATTGGCCAGCCCTTCGCTCTGAGCTCGCTACCGCCGATTGGAATGCTCTTCTCCAAGGGGATGTTGACAACCAAGTGAAAGCCTTCACTGGACACATCCTTAATCTACAAGAACACATTCCTCACCGGCAATGTGTGACGAAGCCTACGTATCAGCCTTGGTTTGGCTTTCGTTGTAGAGAGGCTGCTACTGCTAAGTACAAAGCATGGCGAAGGTATAAGAGACATCCTACCACCTATAACAGGAACTTGCACAGGCAAGCCTGTAGACATATGGGTGACGTTCAAAAGTGGGCCATTGCTAAATGGAAGGTGGACACTAAAAGAAAGCTAGCATCAGGTAGGGTAGACTCCAAAACCTGGTGGTCCCTGGTCAAGGACAGACAAGGTTATCTGCCTGATGAACTCATTCCACCTCTAAATCGACAGGATGGCACCACCTCTACTAGTAGTCAAGAGAAGGCGGACCTCTTTGCTGAACACTTTGCTACCAAAATGCAAGTTCCTGATCCAGCAAGGGACCCTCCTTGGCTAGCTGCAAGAACTGTGTCAAAACTGTCAGTGGTGACAATAAGGCAGGAGGAGGTGCATTTCCTTCTTAAATCTCTTGACCAAGAAAAGGCTGTGGGCCCAGACAAGTTGAGCCCAAGATTGCTGAGAAGATGTGCAGACCAGCTAGCAGCACCTCTAACTCGCATCTTTCAGCACTGCCTAGTACAGTGTAAATGGCCCTCTCTATGGAAAGAGGCAAATGTAGTCCCTGTTCACAAAAAGAAGAGCAGAGCAGAAATCAGCAACTACAGACCAGTGTCACTCCTGTCAATCACTGGTAAGATCCTTGAGACAATAATCTCAAGACAAATGACAGAGATTTTTGACTATCACTCACTACTTTGTGATCGTCAATATGGTTTCAGGAAAGGTTACTCTGCTGCTGATCTGTTGTTAAACCTCTCCACTAAGTGGCACCAGTCACTGGATGAATCCAAAGTCAGCTGTGTTGTAGCACTGGACATTGCTGGCGCTTTCGAACGGGTGTGGCACCAGGGCCTCTTAGCAAAACTTCAAGCATTGGGAATTGCAGGCTCTACGCTATGTCTCCTTAGTGATTACCTTCATTGTAGATCTCTAAGTGTAGTTCTCAATGGAACGGAATCAGCAAGACATCCTATTGGGGCAAGTGTTCCACAAGGAAGCGTGCTGGGACCATTGTTATGGAATGTCTACTTCAACGACCTTCTTCATCTCATCCCAGAATCACATGCATATGCAGACGACTGTACACTGACATTCACTTATCCAAGAGAAGAAATACCAACTGCTCTAAGCTACATCAATCACCAGCTGAGAGCTATATCGGCTTGGGGAAATAGATGGCAAGTAACATTTGCACCTGAGAAAACGCAAATGATCGTCTCTAGGCACCATGATGGTAATGCTGGTGCAGTAGTAAGGATGAATGGGAGGGTGTTCGCACCTAAAATTTGACTCCAAACTAACCATGAAGAACCATGTTGTAAATCTTGCAAACAAGGCAGCCAGGAAGCTTACAGCACTTCGCCATATCTCGCATCTACTTGACAGTAGGGGTTGCAAGCTTCTGTTCGAGGCACAAGTACGCTCGCACCTTGAGTATGCTCCACTTTCTTGGTTTGCCTGCCCCCCCCCCCTCTCATCTGCGACTGCTTGACAGAGTAGAGAACAGAGCAAGACGTCTCATCTCTTGCCTGGACCCATCCTGGATAGATCCGTCATTTCAGCAGAGCCTTCAACATAGGAGGGATGTGGGTGGCCTTACTGTTATGTACAAGGCCAATATTGTCAAAGTACCACACTTGGATCCACTTCGAGGACAGCGTGAAACAAGCTTTTATGCCACAAGACGGGCAGAAAGCAGCAACTTCACTCTGGCTGTACCCTTCTCCAGAACTTCACTCCATCTGAGATCATATACACCCAGGATGACTCGAGTATGGAACACATTCGTACACCGTAATGATGTCAACGAGATAAAGTCAGTTGATCAAATGAAAATGCTGGCCCACAGATGGCTCCAACTTCATCCTGTTCCCTACTTGTATGTCTCATAACAATAAAAATGCTTTCAAATGAGCTGATGTAGGTAACAGCTCTTAGCTTGTCAATAAAGTTAGGAATCCTTAACCTGTAAATAGCTTGTCAATAAAGCTAGGGATCCTTAACCTGTAAATAGCTTGTCAATAAAGCTAGGGATCCTTAACCTGTAAATAGCTTGTCAATAAAGCTAGGAATCCTTAACCTGTAAATAGCTTGTCAATAAAGCTAGGGATCCTTAACCTGTAAATAGCTTGTCAATAAAGCTATGGATCCTTAACCTGTAAATAGCTTGCCAATAAAGCTAGGGATCCTTTACCTGTAAATAGCTTGTCAATAAAGTTAGGAATCCTTAACCTGTAAATAGCTTGTCAATAAAGCTAGGGATCCTTAACCTTGTCAAACCCTGTGTAAAAAAAAAAATCACAGAAGACAGTATGATGTTCATTAAAGACAAATTTCAGTTACCCTTCCTTTTTAAAATTGCGGAAATAATAACTGAAACGAAGTGTAAAACAAACTTAGCATCTAGTAGACTGAGAATTTAATGTGAAGGACTTAGGAGTGATAATGTCAGAGGCTCTCATGTTCTAGAATCACAACGGTGTCTTGTCACAACCGCAAGGAAAATGATAGGCTGCATAACGAGAACCTTCAAAATAAGAGATGTCAAGCCCATGATGGTCCTCCTTAAGTCAGTTCTTCTCTCTAGCCTAGAATATTGCTGTACATTAGCAGCTCCAAGTTAGGAAACGAAATTACGGACTTAGAAAAAATGCAGAAAACCTTCACTGTATGTGAAAATTTATTAAATCTCCCAAATTACCAGGAACATTCGACAGTACTGAATGGCCCTAATGACAAGCAAGGGTGCAATGAGTACAGTTAAAAAGTAGCACATTATAAATTGTTATAGGCCCAAGACTTCTACAACCTTCCCTTTATACAAAATGGAAAATTACAAGCAAACTCCTAGTTCCTCCCGTAGGATGTGACCCAGAACAGTCGACTATCTCTTAGGTATCTTTTTACTGCTAGGTAAAAAGGTACCTAGGTATTTGGAGACTTGTCCATACGTCTCTCACAGCCCCGGATCAAACGGGATTTTTTCGGTTGTGAGACGAACACGAAGTCATTCAGGGGACGTGAGGAACACTCAGGTGGCGTGCCAAGAGAGTGAGGTGTGGCCGAGGCAGCGAAACTGACCGTAATAATCATCATGTTTCAGTGTAGAGTCTCAGTGTAGGATCCCGAGACTTGGTGTATTAGACACTTGTGCAACACTTAAGTATCTTTATTGTGGAAACTTTTTTCTTCTCCAACCAGTGGCTTCCTCAGTCTAATACTGAGAAGAATGGTTGAATATCAGAAGGAGTTTGAGGTAACGAGTCCCTCAGTCAAAATTGATAGTGATTACATCGACTCCAGGCTGAGGTACTAATTACCTCAATCTCCTCCTGATTTTCAAATTTTCTTTTCTGTAATGGACTGCTTGAAGAAAAAGTCTCCACAATAAAGATAGCCAAGTGTTGCACAAATATCTAGTGCATCATCTTGTTTATTCTCTGAACCATTTATTGACATTCCTGAGACTTGTTGCTCAACGGCCTCATAGGAATCATGTTTCTTGTAATATTACTCACACTTTTGATGGTTACTTGTGCGATGAAATCTACTTGTGGATATACATCGAAAAATCTTGAAGGGTCAGTTCAAATTATTATCATGAGGAAGTAGAGTACGAGACTTATACATGCTGTCTGGAGCAGCAGTACAGGAGGAATGTCAGAGGTTGAGCTAGACGCTGGCAGCATCAGTATTCTGGGATACAAGGCATTACATTATAGAGTGCTACATAGCGTGTATACCAAGTAGCGAGTATCACAGACATCAGCTGTAGCACTGTAGGGGACCTTGGTAACAACAGTGGCTCGAGCATTACCTGTACTTGAGTACGGGGAGAGGGGGGGGCAACGGCCCCCAAGGCCCTGTCCCACTCTAGGCTTCCTGATTGACGGCCTGATCAGATTATTGGTTCTGGCCACACGCAGTTTAAGGTAGGCGTCACAGCTTGGGTTATAGGGTAGGAACTAACACGAGGAACTTATCAAATTCCCTTTTCTAGACGGCTTGACCTTGACGAGAGCTGCGGAGTATGACGAGAGTGTTGATATCAATAAAGACAGCAGCGTGACAGGCAGCAAGAATCACAGTCACGTGTCATTGTGGTGGACCTTGGTAACACAGACGCAAGCCTTGTTATTCCTAGTGACATATTGGAGAATTCCTAGAGAACGCCTCGGACAGTGACCGGGCTCTTCACATTAAGGAAGGCATCACAAATCGTAACTATGTCATTGTGGTAGATCCTAGTTGCCAGAGTGAGGTGAGTCTTGGTGAGACATCTACAGCTGGAGGCCAGGCTGCTCATATTAGAGAAGGCCAGAGTATCACAAGTCATGTGGACCACCACACTGATGAACACTTCCTCAATCGTGATGACTGCTACCAGTTACGTAAAACCAGTACTGAGAGTCTTGCAAGATATGTGTAAAAATTTCTGGGTTACCTGGAGGTTATTCCGAGGATCAACGCCTCCGCGGCCCGGTCCATGACCAGGCCTCCCGATGGATCAGGGCCTGATCAACTAGGCTGTTACTGCTGGCCGCACGCAGTCCAACGTACGAGCCACAGCCCGGCTGATCCGGCACTGACTTAAGGTATCTGTCCAGCTCTCTCTTGAAGGCAGCCAGGGGCTTATTGGCAATTCCCCTAATGCTTGATGGGAGGCTGTTGAACAGTCTTGGGCCCCGGGCACTTATGGTGTTTTCCCTTAGTGTACTGTTTTGCTTTAGTTTGGGTTAGTTTATAGTAGACCTGTTTTCAAATAGTTGGATGTTTGGATACTCTTAAGTTATAATGTTCCAATGTATGATCTCAGATTTTGTTCACACACCAGTGCATGGCCTTGTTTCTGCTCACACCAGTGTATGACCATATCCACACACTAGTGTATGGTCCTATATCTGTAAACACACCAATGTATAGGCTATATTCAACCCACACATCAGTGTATAGGCTATGTTCAGTCCACACACCAGTGTAAAGGCTGTCTCTGTCATGAAGGAAAGAGAGGTCGTGGAGACGAGGATCAACTGCTGTAGAGGGCGCCACCCAGAATAAGTTAAGAGCCCCCTGGTGTGGATGATCTGTGTGATATTATTTTTAGTCCGCAGGTCATGTTTGTGTTCCAAAGGACTTGAGTTTAGAAAATTGTCAAACTTGAGGAATGTGCTTGATCGTTGTTTGGGAGTGTAGGTTTGCATGGCGATATTAGATGTTGTTGTTTACCTGGGTGGCGGGAAATGCTTTTATTTTCTAATGTGGTGCAGCTCTTGTAATCAAAATAACTTCGTGTGTAGTTGTTATTGTAATTTATTTTTGATTCACTCTCCCATGACTTAAATATTCTGTCAATTACTTTGCTCAGTCCTGAACCAGGACTGCTAGTTGCTGAACCAGCCAAGTCATGCTGTTAGTATTACCCAAGTTTTTTTTTCGTTCTTTTTTGAAGACTTGGTCAATTGGTAATTTCCCCAATATATAGAAGAAGGATGTTAAAAAGTTTGGGTGACCTGTAGCGCAATCGGCTCACAAGTGACTCGAAGAGTATCATCATTGGCTTGGCATCTCTTGTTCTGAAAGTTCCTTATCCAGCCTATCATTTTCCTTGCAGTTGTAGTAGCAGCATTGTTGTAATCCTTGAACATGTTAAAATTCGTTTATCCAACACTTCCGAGATTGTTAGTCCTATGCTCACCAAGATTCATTTGTTCCTCTATTAAGGATGTAAATGCATTATTACTCTGTTCCTGTATTAATTTCTTATATTTTTTCATACTGGGGTAACTGAAATTTGTCTTGGTTGGATAAAATGACCAGTGTCACGAATGTTGGTGGAGAAAAATATAGCGCTGCCTCTTTTCCTGCTTGACGTGAATTGTTCGTCTCTTAGAGTAAAAGAAGAAAGAAAAGTCTGGGAAGACGGCGAGGGATCAGGTGAGGCTTGTGACCAGTGGCGAGTTTCTGCCGGCTGTGAAGGAAGGTGGGTGTGAAGGAAGGTGGGTATGAAGGAAGGTGGGTGTGAAGGAAGGTGGGTGTGAAGGAAGGTGGGTGTGAAGGAAGGTGGGTGTGAAGGAAGGTGGGTGTGAAGGAAGGTGGGTGTGAAGGAAGGTGGGTGTGAAGGAAGGTGGGTGTGAAGGAAGGTGGGTGTGAAGGAAGGCTGGTGTGAGGTGTCAGTGTTCACTGCCCTTCACCACTCTTCTGACGGGTGAGTGAGAGATGTTAGCGGATATTTTCTAGCAGACAGAACACAAGTTCGGTCTTGGCAAGTAAAATGTTCACTACCCCAAGCTACGGTCTTCGCACCTCTACATTTTTCACTCATAACATAGTGAAAACTAACCGTGGCTTCGTATCATCTTTTGCCAACTATACCACACTGTTATGAAAGTTGCCTCAGTAGAAGAGAGAAAAATTACAGATATCAATAAGATTTCCTAATGTTCTAGTAAAAAATAGGAGTATGAGTGGAATAAAGATCTCATAACGAGAAAGCAGGGATCAAGTAACAGACTTAGGAATAATTATGTCAGAAGGGTTGCAGTAAGGATAAGGAAAATTAGAGGATGTTTTATGAGAATATTCGTTACTAGAAGTAACGCCAGTGATGGTACATTTTAAATCACTTGTGGTTTCATGACTCGAATGTTGTTCTGTGCTCACAATGCCTTTCAAAAGAGAGAGAGAGAGAGAGAGAGAGAGAGAGAGAGCTGCAAAATGTAAAGAGTCTTTATTGCCCACATAGTCAATAAAACTTGGGAACCAGAGGGAAATGCCTCTCAGCAGTTGAATTGCTCTCTGAAATGGAGAAGAAAAGATTTTGTTGTTATTTGTTCAGTCTTTGTTTACAGGCATGAATGATGTTAGGTTATATTTGTTGGGGGAGGGGGATGATGTTACACTTGGGGGGGGATGATGTTACAGTTAGGGGAGGTGGAATGATGTTACAGTTAGGGGAGGGGGGGTGAAGATTAGCATTAATATGTGCAGCTCTGAAGGTAAAGACACCCAGATGTTGCACATGTCTAATTTATCTTGACTTCTAGATGCTGATACATTCTTATGATTTCTTGCTTTTTTTTTGTTTTTGTTTCCTGACACCTGGAGGTTACCTGGAGGTTATTCCGGGGATCAACGCCCCCGCGGTCCGGTCCATGACCAGGCCTCCCGATGGATCAGGGCCTGATCAACTAGGCTGTTACTGCTGGCCGCACGCAGTCCAACGTACGAGCCACAGCCCGGCTGATCCGGCACCGACTTTAGGTATCTGTCCAGCTCTCTCTTGAAGGCAGCCAGGGGTTTATTGGCAATTCCCCTAATGCTTGATGGGAGGCTGTTGAGCAGTCTTGGGCCCCGGACACTTATGGTATTTACCCTTAGTGTACCAATGGCGCCCCTACTTTTTATTGGGGGCATTTTGCATCGCCTGCCCAGTCTTTTACTTTCGTAGGGAGTGATTTCTGTGTGCAGATTTGGGACCATTCCTTCCAAGATTTTCCAAGTGTAGATTATGATATATCTCTCCCTCCTGCGTTCCAACGAGTACAAGTCCAGTGCTTCCAAGCGTTCCCAGTAGTTAAGGTGCTTGACAGAACTTATACGTGCAGTAAAAGATCTCTGTATACTCTCTAGATCTGCAGTTTCACCTGCTTTGAATGGAGATGTTAATGTACAGCAGTATTCCAGCCTAGAGAGAACAAGTGATTTGAAAAGGATCATCATTGGCTTGGCATCTCTCGTTTTGAACGTTCTAATTATCCATCCTATCATTTTCTTTGCACTTGTAATCGTGGCACTGTTGTGATCCTTGAAAGTGAGGTCCTCAGACATTACTACTCCCAGGTCCCTTACATTATTTTTCCGCTCTATTGTATGGCCAGAATTTGTAGAATACTCTGTTCTAGTTATTATCTCCTCCAGTTTTCCATAACGGAGTAGCTGGAATTTGTCCTCATTGAACATCATTTTGTTTACCGTTGCCCACTGGAAAACTTTGTTTATATCTTCTTGGAGATTAACCGCGTCCTCAGCAGATGACAGCCTCATGCAGATCCTAGCATCATCTGCAAAGGATGATACGGTGCTGTGATGTATATCTCTGTCTATGTCTGATATGAGGATAAGGAATAAGATGGGGGCGAGTACTGTGCCTTGTGGAACAGAGCTCTTCACTATGGCAGCCTCCGATTTAACTCTGTTGACCACTACTCTTTGTGTTCGATTTGTTAGGAAGTTGAAGATCCATCTCCCCACTTTCCCAGTTATTCCTTTAGCACGTATTTTATGGGCTATTACGCCATGATCGCATTTGTCAAATGCTTTTGCAAAGTCTGTGTATATTACATCTGCATTCTGATTTTCTTCCAGTGCATCCAAGGCTGTAAGTGTCATGTTATATTTAACATTCCTGTGATATAAAACTTGACTCGTTCTCATCATGTTTAATGCAGGATACTTTCTCATAACATTGTTTCTTATTTGTTGATCTATATCTCATTTTTATGTGATAATACTTGCATGTCTTGAACACACACATGTCTTTATTTAAGAGATTATCCCACTTCCGTGGTCGTATTTATATGTTACATTAATTTTACCTGGCTGTCCATATCTGCAAGTTCCCCAAGCATTAATACCATATTTTCTGTCATATAAGGCGCATGAGTGTCGGCTGCTTGCTGACGCGATGTTTCCGATCAGTTGTAACGTAACGTTAGCAAACAACTGCTAAAGCGTAACCCAAAGGCTAACCTTAACCCCCGACCTTGAGCATATAAGGCGCAGTGTGATTTTTCCAAGACCTTTTTTGGGAGGGAAAAGCGCGCCTTATATGCCGGAAAATACGGTAATACTGACACAGGAATTCTGTTGACTGGTGACTGGTGACTCTCGGCATTCTTTGAGGTTCACCCCTGCCACTACAAACTTTAAGCTGCTAGAGCAGGGGTTCTTAAGCTATTTTGGGTCGCGCTCTCTATCGTAATTGGTCCTCATCTCCACGCTCACTCTTTCCTTCATATAAACATTCTAATTGTAAAAGTTAACAACAGTATTCTTCATTTAAATATGTAAATTGAGAAACTAGTTTTCAGTCTTTGTTCTGTTATTTTTTAGCTATTCTAAAGAATCTGAGGAGTAAATTGCAAATACACAATATAAAAAGTGAGAACACAATTATTGAGAGTTCTGACACCGCTTCTGAGTTACCAGATCCTGAATACGTTGGTACATGATAAATTAGACACATGTGCAACTCTTGGGTATCTTTATTGAAGATACCCAAGAGTTGCACATGTGTCTAATTTATCAACATGTCGGTTCTCTGAACCATTCATCTACAAACGTTGGTACATGAGAGACAGAGAGAGAGAGAGCTGATGTAGGTAACAGCTCTTAGTTTGTCAATAAAGTTAGGTATCCTTAACCTGTAAATAACTTGTCAGTAAAGCTAGGTTTGATCCTTAACCTTGTCAAACCCTGTGTAAAGAGAGAGAGAGAGAGAGAGACAAACACAGGTCTGCTTCAACGTTCACATTGTTTATGAATTCGATATTAGTATATTCTGCTCTCTTTTAAATGTTGATAATTATCTATTGTTGTGTATGATTTTTGTAACTTGTTTCGAGTGGCAATAAATTTTGTGAAAAATGAAGAGTCTTCTAGACTGCAGTTGAAAGTTGTTATATGTGGTTATTATGGCACAATATATTAAACCAATCAGCTCGAAGCAGGAAAGTGCCATCTCTGTAGGATGAATATTTGAGATTTACCCAAATTTAGTGACTTACAGTAGAATTTCACATTTCGATTGACGTGTTTAGAACATTTTGAACTGTCTGTGGTGAGCGAAACTTTTCCTTTCTCCCCCCCCTCCTATGAAAAACCAAATGAGGACATAGAAGCACAAGTTAAGGATATTCCTTATTTTTGCTCTGGGCTCACACCCCCTTCCCAGGAAATTATTCACCCCCCCCACCTGGAGTTTACCTGGAGGGTATTGCGGGGATCAACGCCCCAGCGGCCCGGTCCATGACCAGGCGGCCTGGTGGATCAGGGCCTGATCAATCAGGCTGTTTCTGCTGGTCGCACGTAGTCCAACGTACGAACCACAGCCCGGCTGATCCGGCACTGACTTTAGGTATCTGTCCAGCTCCCTCTCGAAGGCAACCAGGGGTTTATTGGTAATTTCCCTTATAGCTGGTGGGAGGCTGTTGAACAGTCTTGGGCCCCGGACACTTATTGTGTTTTCTCTAATGGCGCCCCTACTTTTCAATGGGGGTATGTTGCATCGCCTGCCAAGTCTTTTGCTTTCGTAGGGAGTGATTTGTGTGTGCAGATTAGGGACCAGTCCCTCCGGGATCTTCCAGGTGTAGATTATGACCTATCTCTCTCGCCTGCGCTCTAGTGAGTACAAGTCAAGTGCTTCTAAGCATTCCCAGTAGTTAAGGTGTTTGATGGATCTTGTATGAGCAGTAAAGGTTCTCTGTACATTCTCTAGCTCTGCAATTTCACCTGCCTTGAATGGTTATGTTAATGTACAGCAGTATTCCAGCCTAGAGAGAACAAGTGATTTAAAAAGGATCATCATTGGCTTGGCACCTCTTGTCCTGAATGTTCTCATTTCCATCCTATTAGTTTCCTCGCAGATGTGATAGTGGCACTGTTGTTATCCTTGAAGGGGGTGGGACCCCGGTTAAGAATCTCTGTGCTAGAGTGCCTTAGAGCCTTTTCTGCTCCTAGTCTAAACAGGTGGTTTCGCTAAACCATGCTCTGTCCAGGCCCCTCCTTTACCCCGTCCCTCCAATCTTTCCTAAGGCGACCTCTATCCCACCTTCCCTCCACCACAGGTTTATATGCAGTTCAAGTCTTCTAATTACGCACCACCCACTGCAAGTGCAAAAACCACCTTAACAACCCCTTATCAGCCCTCTAGATAATATTTTTAGTAACTCCACAGCTTCTAATGTCCAAATTTCGAATTCTCTGCATAATATTCACACCACACATTGCCCTCAGACACACAATCTCCACTGCTTCCTCCTTGCTGCAATAGTCATAACCGATGCTTTGCCCATACAAGTGTTGGTACTACTATAATCTCATACATTTCCCTTTTTGCCTCCATAGATAATGTTCTTTGTCTCTACAGATGCCACAATGCACCACCCACCGTTTTCCTTTCTATAGTTCCTCTCGACTTTGAGACCCGTCCGTTGATAAGTTCACTCCCAAATATTTGAACACTTCCTCTATACTCCCTCCTTCCAACCTGATATCTAATCTTTCATTACATATTTTTTTGGGGTTATCTTCATCACTTTGCTTCTTTCTGTATTCACTTATAATTTGCCTTTTTTACATCCCCACTCAAGTTCGTCCACCAACTTTTGCAACTTCTCTTCAGAATCTCCCAGAAGCATATCAGAATGGTATACAATACCGACAGGTTGGTAGGTAAGATACAGGCAACATTTAGGCAACTTTATTCCGAAACGTTTCGCCTACACAGTAGGCTTCTTCAGATCAAACAAATCTCACTGGAAAAAGTTGTCCAAGGTGTTTTCTCTTCTGTACCAAGATGCCAGTGTGTGTAGGCGAAACGTTTCGGAATAAATTTGCCTAAATTTTGCCTATGTGTCTTACCTACCAAACTGTCGGTATTGTATGTACAAGAATGGTATACAATACCGACAAGATGATGAAATTAAGACATATGTGCAACATCTGGGTATCTTTATTGTAGACGTTTCGCCATCCAGTGGCTTTATCAATACAAATTCCAGGACATAACTCGAAGACAGTAGAACTATGTACAGAAGATGAGGTAATCAGTCCCTCAACCTTGGAGTAGGTGCGAAGAGCACCGTAGTCGTGGAGATTCTGAAGCAGAAGCAAGGGGTCTGAAGCTTATATACTAACGTCAGGTGGAGAGGGGACGTGTAGCAGACGAGGGCATAGTCACTGGTAGGCGGGATTCCCCAGTGGAAGTAGGTCCTACCCAAAGAGATGGGTTAGTTGTAGTAGTAGTTGTCGTAGTCGTGAAGGTTATGTATTTATAACGACATGTAACTCTTGGAGGTTGATGGAAGGATCCTGTTTGCTGGTGACGCAAACATTCACTCTTGTTTACTTTTCTTGTACAGTTCTTTGAACTAAATTTATATCTAAATTTTATTTAAAAGCATATTTGAATGTGAGTTACCATTTAATTTGTATAGAAATAAGTATTCTTGTGTAGGTATACAGTTGATGAGTAAGGCACATAGTTGGGTATCTTTATCGTTGAAGTCTTTCACCTACACTGTAGGCTTCTTCAGTCAAATACAGAGGCAGTGCATAGTGATTTGAGGTGGTCAGTCCCTCAGCTCCATGGTCTGGAACCATGGAGATGAATTCTTCTCCAGGCTGAGGTAGCTGTGAGAGACATATACAGTGTTGATGGTGAGGGAAGGTAGAACTGAGCAGGAGGAGGAAGGTGGGGAGGGGGAAGGGAGGGCGGGGGCCGGCCTGGGAGGACGGGGGAGAGAGCAATTAGGACCCGGGAAGAGGGCAAGGAGGAAGGGGTGAGGGGGCAGGGGGCAGGGACATTACGGGGGGAGGGGGCAGGGAGAGTACAGGGGAGGGGGCAGGGAGAGAATGGGGGAAGGGGGCAGGGAGAGAACGGGGGGAGGGGGCTGGGAGAGTACGGGGGGAGGGAGGACGGCGTCCGGGAAGGAAATTTGAAATCGGGTGATAGTGATTTGCCATTGTTGACGGAAGAGTAAAGAGGGAGGGAAGGTTGATAGGGGTGTCTGGCAGGAGAGAGTGAACAGGGGCTTGACAGCAAAGTTAGCTTGGTACAGGTGGGGAATGGTGGTGTTGGGAGCGTGTTATTGAAGGGGGAGAGGGGGGGGAAATCAAGGTACGTACATTGTTTTTTAATAAAGCTAAATTGGGTAGATGAGTCCGCTGTTACTCTGTGTGATAGACATTGTCTAGAAGAACAACAATATTTCCGTGTCATATTCTGTCACACAAGATTCTTATACGAGATAGTGATGTGTGTCCGCCTGAGATGGTAGACTTAGCAGATCACATCGACTCCAGACTGAGAAACTGGTTACCTCAAACTCCTTTTCTACCACCTGTCTCTGCATTGGACTGAAGAAGCCACTGGCTGGCGAAGCGTTTCCGGAATAAAGATACTCAGGTGTTGCACAAGTGTCTCATTTCTCAATATTTTTTTCTTTTAACCATTTGTTTACATATCACTTTTGGGTGGGGAAGAGGTGTGCCGAATATGAAAATGGTATACAATACCGACAAGTTGATAAGTAAGACACAGGTACAACAGTTAGGTATCTTTATTCCGAAACGTTGCGCCTACACAGTAGGCTTCACAGAGGAGTTTGCAGAAGCAGTAGAGATGTGAAGACGATGTAAGGGTGGACAGATTACATCGTCTTCACATCTCTGCTACTTCTGCACACTCCTCTGTACTCGACTGAAGAAACCTTCTGTGTAGGCGAAACGTTTCGGAATAAAAATACTTAACTCTTGCACAGGTGACTTATCATCAAGTGGAGTACTGTTGCAAGAATGATGTACACCAGCTTGTGAAGTGTACAGTGGCTCGTGTTGTGGGTAGGGAGAGTATTGTTCAGAGGAAGAAGATGGGTGGTACAGTAGTACCACGTGATGGGTGGAGGGTTGGGGACCTTCCTCTGAACCTGAGAGATCATTTTCTCAAGAGGAAGAGTGGAAGTGGTATGGTACAGTGACTCGTGTGGGTGAGAGGAGTGTTACACTTACCTCTGCACGTCACTTCGCGCATATGCTGTATTCCTATTAAGATTAATGGACTGATTCTGTCGACTCCAGGTTGAGGACTAATTATCTCAAACTCCTGATCTTCGCCATTCTTCTTTGTATTGGACTGAGAAAACCACTGACACGAGGTCCCCCCCCCCCAGCCTCAGGTGTTCTACTTGGAGGGTGCTCCCAGGGTCAACGCCCCCGTGGCTCAGTCCTTGACCAGGACTCCCGGTGCTGCCTGGAGTATACCTAGAGAGGGTTTCGGGGGTCAACGCCCCCGCGGCTCGGTCTGAGACGAGGCCTCGTGGTGGATTAGGGTCTGATCAACCAGGCTGTTACTGCTGGCCGCACGCAAACTGACGTACGAATCAAAGCCCGGCTGGTCAGGTACTGAATTTAGGTGCCTGTCCAGTGCCTTCTTGAAGACAGCCAGGGGGTTGCTGGTAACCCCCCTTATGCATGCTGGGAGGCAGTTGAACAGTCTTGGGTCCCTGACACTTATTGTGTTGTCTCTTAACATGCTAGTGGCACCCTTGCTTATCATTGGGGAATGTTGCATCGTCTGCCGAGTCTTTTGCTTTCATAGAGAATGATTTTCGCGTGCAAGTTTGGTACTAATCCCTCTAGGATTTTCCAAGTGTATATAATCATGTATCTCTCCCGCCTACGTTCTAGGGAGACTTGTATACTGTCAAGAGTTGAGGCACAGCCTACTACTAGGAATGGTCCCAAATCTGCACACACAAATCACTCCCTACGAAAGTAAAAGACTGGGCAGGCGATGCAAAATGCCGCCAATAAAAAGTAGGGGCGCCATTGGTACACTAAGGGAAAACACCATAAGTGTCCGGGGCCCAAGACTGTTCAACAGCCTCCCATCAAGCATTAGGGGAATTGCCAATAAACCCCTGGCTGCCTTCAAGAGAGAGCTGGACAGATACTTAAAGTCAGTGCCGGATCAGCCGGGCTGTGGCTCGTACGTTGGACTGCGTGCGGCCAGCAGTAACAGCCTAGTTGATCAGGCCCTGATCCATCGGGCGTTGATCCCCGGAATAACCTCCAGGTAACCTCCAGGTAACCTCCAGGTAGTAGAAGAATGAATGTAATAACTGAGAGGGTAGATCCTGGTACAGAAAATATCTTGGGCAACTTTTTTTTTAAGTGAGAATGGATGGATTTGAGAGGGATCTGCCCTCTCAGTTATTACATTCTTTCTTCTACTAGTGGACTGCACCTCACCTCATGACAATATATATATCTCCAAACTGTTACTCTAACTTCACATTGTTCCAGACTATGGAATAAAACTCTTCTCCAGGCTGAGGGACTGACCACCTCAAAACTACGTCTTCAAGGGTGATGGACTGATGACATCGTCTTTACATCTCTACTACTACTGCTCTTCTGTACTCGACTGTAGAAATCTACTGTGTAAGCAAAACGTTTCGGAACAAAGATACTAAACTGTTGCACATGTCTTATTTACCAACCTGTCGGTATTGTATACAATTTTAATATTCACTCAGAACAAGAGTGAATATTTACTCTCGCTAGGCTGCACTACTGCTGTACTCTTAAGAGTTCCGTTCAAGACAGGCGAAATTACAGACCTGGAGAATGTGCTGATAACCTTCGCTGCCCGCATAGATTCTGGCAAACATTTAAATTACTGGGAACATTTGAAGTCACTCGATCTGTACCTCTTGGATCCATTTTAATCTACACCTGGAAAAGTCTAGAGGTATTGGTATACCTAGAGAGGGTTTCGGGGGTCAACGCCTCCGCGGCCCGGTCTGTGACCAGGCCTCATGGTGGATCAGGTCCTGATCAACCAGGTTGTTATTGCTGGCCGCACGCAACCCGACGTACGAATCACAGCCTGTCCAGTGCCTGCTTGAAGACGGCCGGGGGTCTGTTGGTAATCCCCGCTATGTAAGTTGGGAGGCAGTTGAACAGTCTTGGGCCCCTGACACTTATTGTGTTGTCTCTTATCGTGCTAGTTGCGCCCCTGCTTTTCATTGGGGGAATGTTGCATCGTCTGCCGAGTCTTTTGCTTTCATAGGAAGTGATTTTCGTGTGCAAGTTTGGTACTAATCCCTTTTAAGATTTTCTAAGTGTATATAATCATGTGTCTCTCCCGCCTGCGTTCTAGGGAGTACAAGTTGAGGAACTTCAAGCGTTCCCAGTAATTGAGGTGTTTTATCGCAATTATGTGTGCCGTGAAGGTTCTCTGTACACTTTCCAGGTCAGCAATTTCACCTGCCTTAATAGGTGCTGCTAGTGTGCAGCAATATTCCAGCCTTGTAGATGAATGGTTCAAAGAACCGACATGTTGTTAAATTAGACACATGGACTGATGAAGCCACTGTGTGGCGAAACGTTTCCTCAATAAAGTTACCCAGGAGTTGCACATGTGTCTAATTTAACAATATTCCAGCCTAGATAGAACAAATGACCTGAAGAGTGTCATCATGGGCTTGGCATCCCTAGTTTTGAATGTTCTCATTATCCATCCTGTAATTTTTCTAGCAGATGCGATTGAAACAATGTTATGGTCTTCGAAGGTGAGATCCTCTGACATGATCGCCCCTAGGTCTTTTACGTTAGTTTTTCGCTCTATTGTGGAGTTGGAGTTTGTTTTATACTCCGATGTAATTTTAATTTCCTCACGTTTTCCATATCGGAGTAATTGAAATTTCTCATCATTGAACATCATATTGTTTTCTGAGGCCCATTTAAAGATTTGGTTGATGTCCGTCTGGAGTCTTGCGGGGTCTTCAATGGAAGACACTGTCATGCAAATTCGGGTGTCATCTGCAAAGGAAGACACGGTGCTGTGGCTGACATCCTTGTCTATGTCAGATATGAGGATGAGGAACAGGATGGGAGCGAGTACTGTGCCTTGTGGAACAGAGCTTTTCACCGAAGTTGCCTCAGACTTTACTCTGTTGACTACTACTATTTGTGTTCTATTTGTTAGGAAATTATAGATCCATCTACCAACTTTTCCTGTTATTCTTTTATCACGCATTTTGTGCGCTATTACACCATGGTCACACTTGTCATAGGCTTTTGCAAAGTCTGTGTATAGCTACATCTGCATTTTGTTTGTTTTCTAGAGCATCCAGAGCCTTGTCATAGCGGTCCAGTAGTTGGGACAGACAGGAGCGAGCTGCTCTAAACCCGTGTTGCCCTGGGTTGTGTAACTGATGAGAATCTAGGTGGGTGACGATCTTGCTTCTTAGAACACTTTCATAGATTTTTATGATATGGGACGTTAGCGCTATCGGCCTGTAGTTCTTTGCTATTGCTTGACTGCCCCCTTTGTGGAGTGGGGCTATGTCTGTTGTTTTTAGCAGGTGTGGGACTACCCCAGTGTTCATGCTCCCTCTCCATAGAATGTTAAAAGCGCATGATAGGGGCTTCTTACAGTTCTTGACGAACACGGAGTTCCATGAGTTTGGGCCTAGGGCAGAATGCATGGACATGTCATTTATCGCATTTTCGAAGTCATATGGCGTCATGGTAATATCAGATAGGTTCGAGTCTGCCAAATTCTGTCTCTCATAAAAAAATCATTTAGATCTTCGACTCTCAGTCTGTTGGGCGGCTCACTAAAAACCGAGTCATACTGGGACTTGAGTCACTCATTTCCTTGCTGTCATCTGTATAGGACCTATCTCGTTTAAGTAGGGGCCCAATGCTGGATGTTGTTCTCGACTTCGATTTGGCATGAGAAAAATATTTTGGGTTTCTTTCAATTTCATTTATGGCTTTTAGTTCTTCCCGAGTTTCTTGACTCCTGTAAGATTCCTTTAGCTTTAGTTCGATGTTTGCTGTTTCTCTGACCAGCGTCTCCCTACGTATTACAGGTATATTGGCCTCTTTTAGCCGCTCTGTTATTCTTAGCCTTCGCCTGTATAGGGAGCGCATTTCTCTGTCTAGTTTACATCGTCATCTTTTCCTTAAAGGAATATATCTGGAGCATACCCCGAGTGCCACAGAGTTAATTTGTTTTAGACATAGGTTTTTGTTACTGAAGTTGAATTTGGTGAAGGTTCCCTCGTGACTGATCACATTTTGTTGGTCTGGGGCCCCGCGCATACATGTCTGAACCTCTATTTGTTGTGATCTGAGTACATTGTTTTTGATATAGTGATATTTCGTATCAGATCATCATTGTTAGTGAAGCTGAGGCCCAGTGTATTCTCCAGTCTTGTAGGCTCTATTATTTGCTGATTTAAGGTGCATTTAGTGAAGAGATTTAAAACTTGTGTGTGCGCGAGTTTTCATCTGAGCTGCTTCCTGGTGTTATCACTGCTACAGCATTATTTGCTAAATTCCTCCAATTTAGGTACTCGCTGTCCCAAATTTGCACGCAAAATTTGTTTCTCATGACAGTAAGAGGCTTGGCAGACGGTGCAAAATACCCGTATGAAAATCCCTGACGCAATGAGTACACTAAAATGAATATCAGTAAGTGTGAAGAGACCAAGACTTTTCAACGTCCTCCCTTAGTGTCCCGTGGCCTGGTAGGTAACGCTTGCGCTTCACACTCAGTGTCCGTGGTTCGATAACCAGCAAGGGTGGAAACATTGGGCGTGTTTCCTTACACCTGTTATCATCGTTCACCTAGCAGTAAGTAGGTACCTGGGTGTTAGTCGACTGGTGTGGGGAGAACATTTAAGGACCCGTGAAAATAAGACAGAGTCCTTGATGACGCACTGAGCTTCTTGAGTTATCCTGGGTGGTTAATCTTCAGGGTTAAAAATTCGAACCAAACCTTATCATCGTACATAAGCGGGATTACCAACAGATTCCTGGCTGTCTTCAAGAACCGGACAGGTTTCTCATTGAGTCCCTGATCATGATCAGCGGA
This sequence comes from Cherax quadricarinatus, assembly GCF_038502225.1. Lineage (NCBI taxonomy): Eukaryota > Metazoa > Arthropoda > Malacostraca > Decapoda > Parastacidae > Cherax > Cherax quadricarinatus. Next base: position 27,079,824 of record NC_091348.1, read on the forward strand.
GCTGTGGTACCTACGTTGAAGTTGGTGTGACCAGGTCTTTGGTTTAGAAAGACACGTAAGCAAACACTATAACATATTTATTAGAAAACGTTTCGGTCCTGAGACCTTGATCACTTCTAACATACAGAGGTAAAAAGACATTATATATATAGACGGAGAGTGAGATGTGACGCACGTGACCTATATATATATATTTTTTTATTTTTTTTTATTATCACACTGGCCGATTCCCACCAAGGCAGGGTGGCCCGAAAAACAAAAACTTTCACCATCATTCACTCCATCACTGTCTTGCCAGAAGGGTGCTTTACAGTACAGTTTTTAAACTGCAACATTAACACCCCTCCTTCAGAGTGCAGGCACTGTACTTCCCACCTCCAGGACTCAAGTCCGGCCTGCCGGTTTCCCTGAATCCCTTCATAAATGTTACTTTGCTCACACTCCAACAGCACGTCAAGTATTAAAAACCATTTGTCTCCATTCACTCCTATCAAACACGCTCACGCATGCCCGCTGGAAGTCCAAGCCCCTCGCACACAAAACCTCCTTTACCCCCTCCCTCCAACATTTCCTAGGCCGACCCCTACCCCGCCTTCCTTCCACTACAGACTGATACACTCTTGAAGTTATTCTGTTTCGCTCCATTCTCTCCACATGTCCGAACCACCTCAACAACCCTTCCTCAGCCCTCTGGTAATCCCGCACCTCCTCCTAACTTCCAAACTACGAATTCTCTGCATTATATTCACACCACACATTGCTCTCAGACATGACATCTCCAATGCCTCCAGCCTTCTCCTCGCTGCAACATTCATCACCCATGCTTCACACCCATATAAGAGCGTTGGTAAAACTATACTCTCATACATTCCCCTCTTTGCCTCCAAGGACAAAGTTCTTTGTCTCCAGAGACTCCTAAGTGCATCACTCACCCTTTTCCCCTCATCAATTCTATGATTCACCTCATCTTTCATAGACCCATCCGCTGACACGTCCACTCCCAAATATCTGAATACATTCACCTCCTCCATACTCTCTCCCTCCAATCTGATATCCAATCTTTCATCACCTAATCTTTTTGTTATCCTCATAACCTTACTCTTTCCTGTATTCACTTTCAATTTTCTTCTTTTGCACACCCTACCAAATTCATCCACCAATCTCTGCAACTTCTCTTCAGAATCTCCCAAGAGCACAGTGTCATCAGCAAAGAGCAACTGTGACAACTCCCACTTTATGTGTGATTCTTTATCTTTTAACTCCACGCCTCTTGCCAAGACCCTCGCATTTACTTCTCTTACAACCCCATCTATAAATATATTAAACAACCACGGTGACATCACACATCCTTGTCTAAGGCCTACTTTTACTGGGAAATAATTTCCCTCTTTCCTACATACTCTAACTTGAGCCTCACTATCCTCGTAAAAACTCTTCACTGCTTTCAGTAACCCACCTCCTACACCATACACCTGCAACATCTGCCACATTGCCCCCCTATCCACCCTGTCATACGCCTTTTCCAAATCCATAAATGCCACAAAGACCTCTTTAGCCTTATCTAAATACTGTTCACTTATATGTTTCACTGTAAACACCTGGTCCACACACCCCCTACCTTTCCTAAAGCCTCCTTGTTCATCTGCTATCCTATTCTCCGTCTTACTCTTAATTCTTTCAATAATAACTCTACCATACACTTTGCCAGGTATACTCAACAGACTTATCCCCCTATAATTTTTGCACTCTCTTTTATCCCCTTTGCCTTTATACAAAGGAACTATGCATGCTCTCTGCCAATCCCTAGGTACCTTACCCTCTTCCATACATTTATTAAATAATTGCACCAATCACTCCAAAACTATATCCCCACCTGCTTTTAACATTTCTATCTTTATCCCATCAATCCCGGCTGCCTTACCCCCTTTCATTTTACCTACTGCCTCACGAACTTCCCCCACACTCACAACTGGCTCTTCCTCACTCCTACAAGATGTTATTCCTCCTTGTCCTATACACGAAATCACAGCTTCCCTATCTTCATCAACATTTAACAATTCCTTAAAATATTCCCTCCATCTTCCCAATACCTCTAACTCTCCAGTTAATAACTCTCCTCTCCTATTTTTAACTGACAAATCCATTTGTTCTCTAGGCTTTCTTAACTTGTTAATCTCACTCCAAAACTTTTTCTTATTTTCAACAAAATTTGTTGATAACATCTCACCCACTCTCTCATTTGCTCTCTTTTTACATTGCTTCACCACTCTCTTAACCTCTCTCTTTTTCTCCATATACTCTTCCCTCCTTGCATCACTTCTACATTGTAAAAACTTCTCATATGCTAACTTTTTCTCCCTTACTACTCTCTTTACATCATCATTCCACCAATCACTCCTCTTCCCTCCCGCACCCACTTTCCTGTAACCACAAACTTCTGCTGAACACTCTAACACTACATTTTTAAACCTACCCCATACCTCTTCGACCCCATTGCCTATGCTCTCATTACCCCATCTATCCTCCAATAGCTGTTTATATCTTACCCTAACTGCCTCCTCTTTTAGTTTATAAACATTCACCTCTCTCTTCCGTGATGCTTCTATTCTCCTTGTATCCCATCTACCTTTTACTCTCAGTGTAGCTACAACTAGAAAGTGATCTGATATATCTGTGGCCCCCTCTATAAACATGTACATCCTGAAGTCTACTCAACAGTCTTTTATCTACCAATACATAATCCAACAAACTACTGTCATTTCGCCCTACATCATATCTTGTATACTTATTTATCCTCTTTTTCTTAAAATATGTATTACCTATAACTAAACCCCTTTCTATACAAAGTTCAATCAAAGGGCTCCCATTATCATTTACACCTGGTACCCCAAACTTACCTACCACACCCTCTCTAAAAGTTTCTCCTTCTTTAGCATTCAGGTCCCCTACCACAATTACTCTCTCACTTGGTTCAAAGGTTCCTATATATTCACTTAACATCTCCCAAAATCTCTCTCTCTCCTCTGCATTCCTCTCTTCTCCAGGTGCATACACGCTTATTATGACCCACTTCTCGCATCCAACCTTTACTTTAATCCACATAATTATTGAATTTACACATTCATATTCTCTTTTCTCCTTCCATAACTGATCATTTAACATTACTGCTACCCCTTCCTTTGCTCTAACTCTCTCAGATACTCCAGATTTAATCCCAGTTATTTCCCCCCACCGAAACTCCCCTACCCCCTTCAGCTTTTTTCGCTTAGGGCCAGGACATCCAACTTCTTTTCATTCATAACATCAGCAATCATCTGTTTCTTGTCATCCGCACTACATCCACGCACATTTAAGCATATATATAGATATATATATATATATATGTATATATGTATATATATATATATATATGTATATATGTATATATATATATATATATGTATATATATATGTATATATAATGTCTTTCTACCTCTGTATGTTAGAAGTGATCAAGGTCCCAGGACCGAAACGTTTTCTAATAAATATGTTACAGTGTTTGCTTACGTGTCTTTCTAAACCAACTTGTCGGTATTTATTACCAAGGTTTATACCGACCAGGTCTTTCACTGGGAGACCTGGTCATACCTAACAGAAGTACTAAGGGAATAAAGGGCCATACAGGATATTGCAAGAATCCCAAAATATTTCTATTCCTATGCAAAATCCAAGCTAAGAACTACCTCTAGAATTGGACTATTATTGAGAGGAGATTCGTATACTGACGATGAACAGGAAATGAGGGAAATCCTCAAAAGAACAGTAGGAGTCGGTGTTTAGCAACCCACTAAATGACAGCAAGGTAGAAAATGCAGAAGCATTTTTCACTCCAGCAGAAGGCCGCACAGACCAACTAACTGACATAGTACAAATCCCATAGATTTCGAAAAAGAAATGGATAATGGATAACATGCCCACTCAACACCTGGACCAGATTCAGGAAATATCCTAATTATAAAGAAGTGCAAAGGTACCACTAGCACGAGCCCTCAGTATTCTTTGGAGAAAGAGCTTAGATCTAGGTGAAATACCGGAGGCCTTAAAGAGTGCAGACATAACTCCTTTGCACAAGGGAGGTAGTAGAGCACTAGCTAAAAAATACAGACCAGTAGCCCTAACTTCTCAGTTAAAAATCTTCGAAAGAGTGATGAGACGGCAGATGACAAATTTCATGGACCACCACAACCAGCATAACCCGAACCAGCATGGTTTTAGAGCAGGACGATCATGTCTGTCACAGCTGCTGAACCATTATGACAGAATTACGGAGGCACTGGAAGACGACCAAAATGCAGATGTGATTTGCACAGATTTTGCAAAGGCGTTTGACAAGTGCGATCATGGAGTGATAGCGCACAAAATGAAGGCCATGGGCATTACGGGGAAGGTAGGCAGATGGATTTTTGGGTTCCTAGCACACACAACACAAAAATTAGTAGTAAACAGAGCAAGATCCAGTATAAGCGAGGTGAGAAGCTCAGTGCCCCAAGGCACTGTCCTGGCACCTCTGCTGTTTCTCATCCTCATAGCAGACATAGATAAAATCACCCAACACACCTTTGTATCATCATTTGCAGATGACACTAAAATAAGTAGGAAAGTCACTATGGTAGAGGACATAAGCAGGGTTTTCCAGTGGGCAGTGGAGAACAACATGACGTTCCATGGTGATAAGTTCCAGCTGCTTAGGTATGGATAGAATGAAGAACTCAAGAGGAACACTACTAAACTCAAGAACGTCACGAAATAGAACGAAATGAACACGCAAAATACTTGGGAATAATTGTCATCTGACCTTTCTTTTAAAGACCATAACAAGACAAAGATCACGACAGCCAGGAGGATGACGGGGTGGGTATTGCGAACTTTCAAAACAAGGGAAATAATGCCAGTGGTGACATTCTTTAAATCGCTAGTGCTCCCTCACTTAGAATATTGCTCAGTGCTGACTGTCCCGTTCAAGGCTGCAGAAATATCAGAGCTGGAACAAATAGAGATCGTTTACGGTTCACATTGAGCCAGTAAAGCACCTAAATTACTGGGAACGCCTGCAAGTCTTGAACATGTACTCATTAGAGTGGAGGAGAGGGAGATACATGAGAGTATATACCTGGAAAATACTCGAGGGCTTGGTCCCAAATATATACACTGCCATAAGAACATGCTGGAATGAGAGTTATGGAAGGAAGTGCAAAATAAATCCAGTGAGGAACATGGATGCGGTGGGGACAATAAGGGAACACTGTATCGACATTACCAGAAGATATCAGAAACACTGCTGGAACATGTGTAGAAGCCTTCAAGAGGAAACTGGAGAAGTATCCTCATCAGATGCCAGATCAACCATGCTGTGATGAATATGTGGGGCAGGGGCCTCGAGCAGCAACAGCCTCGTTGACCAGGCAAGCACCAGACGAGCCTGGCCCATGGCCGGGCTCCGAGAGTAGTGAAACTCGCGAAACTCATCAAAGGTAAAGGTAAAGTATGTAGATCATACTGACTTTAACATTCTGACATACAGAAATAACCTGCATATAGGGGACTGAAATTTTTGACGACGTTTTGGTCCGACTTGCACCATTAACTAGTTAATGTTCTTGTAAGCGCGGGATGTTTGTATATTTTTTTGTCACTGTACTGTGCATTGTTATTCTTTATATTGACATAGTAAACATGGATCACTGGTATTGCAAATTCCTTTGGAAATAAGTACGTGTGTATTTCTCTGGTAATTAACTTTTTATAAAGGAGAGCTAGACGCGACCAGGACACACTTGTAAACCTGTCAGGATGTTCCTGTTGTGCAATTTATTTCTCCCACCACCGGTGAGTGATACTAGTGCAGGCCTTGACGTGCTGGTGCTGCTGCGGTGCTGGTGTTGTTGCTGCAGGTGTTGATGTTGGTGCTGCTGCTGGTTCTGCTGATGCTACTGCTGCTGGTGTTGCTGTTGTTCCTACTGGTGATGTTGGTGTTGTTGCTGCTACTGTTGCTGCTGCTCTTGTTGCTATGCTGCTGGTACTGCTGCTCTTGTTGGTGCTGCTGCTGCGTTGCTGGTGGTGTCACTGGTGGTACTGCTGCTGGTTCTGCTGCTGTGCTGCTGCTGATGTTACTGCTGCTGGTGTTGGCGCTCTTGTTGCTTCTGGCGATGCTGGTGTTGCTGCTGCTGCTACTATGCTGCTGGAACTGCTGCTGATGGTGGTGCTGGTGCTGCTGTTGCTGCTAGTGCTGATGCTGCTACTGGCACTGCTGTTGTTGGTGTTGGTGCTGCTGCTGTAGTTGTTTTAATGCACTGTTTATATGTAGTTTAATACAGAGTTTTATAAGCTTATCAGCTGTCCTCTGATTGGTTAGTTACTAATTACTAACACAAAAAATATTTTTCAACGTACACGAATAAGTACACAAATAATTCGTACTCGAATAATAAGTATTCTAGTTACATTCGTACGTATAACAACACGAATGATTTAACCTAATTTAATAATGTAGTTATGTTTGGTTGGTTAGATTAGTTTACCTTCAGTTTTACATTATATTTTGGGGAGTATGTATTGGCAAGGTAACAGCAGACAAGTTCATGTTACATTACATGTTACATCTGCATATGTTACATTACATGTTACATCTGCATATGTTACATTACATGTTATGTCTGCATATGTTACATTACATGTTACGTCTGCATATGTTACATTACATGTTATGTCTGCATATGTTACATTACATGTTACATTACATGTTACATCTACATGTTACGTCTGCATATGTTACATTACATGTTACGTCTGCATATGTTACGTCTACATGTTACGTCTGCATATGTTACATTACATGTTACGTCTGCATATGTTACGTCTACATGTTACGTCTGCATATGTTACATTACATGTTATGTCTGCATATGTTACATTACATGTTACATCTGCATATGTTACATTACATGTTACATCTACATGTTACGTCTGCATATGTTACATTACATGTTACGTCTGCATATGTTACGTCTACATGTTACGTCTGCATATGTTACGTCTACATGTTACGTCTGCTTATGTTACATTACATGTTACGTCTGCATGTTACATTACATGTTACGTCTGCATATGTTACATCTACATGTTACGTCTGCATATGTTACATTACATGTTACATCTACATGTTACGTCTGCATATGTTACATTACATGTTACGTCTGCATATGTTGCGTCTACATGTTACGTCTGCATATGTTACGTCTGCATATGTTACGTCTACATGTTACGTCTGCATATGTTACGTCTACATGTTACGTCTGCATGTTACGTCTACATGTTACGTCTGCATATGTTACGTCTACATGTTATGTCTGCATATGTTACGTCTACATGTTACGTCTGCATATGTTACGTCTACATGTTACGTCTGCATATGTTAAATCTACATAAGTTATTTATGCTCCACGGGGAAGTGATTTAGAATCTTTCCTCTGTAAGTCATGCGTGTCGTAAGAGGCGATTAAAATGCCTGGAACAAGGTACTAGTAACCCCCCTTTTCTGTATACATTACTAAACGTAACAAGAAGAAAAACTTCACGTTTCTTCTTTTTCGGGTTACCTTGCCTCGGTGGGAGACGACCGCGGTGTAACAAGTATATATATATATATCTGCAAGAAAACAAGAGCTTTCACGTATCATTGTCTCTTGTGTGTTGAAAGTTCATCTTGTGTAAGTTTAGTAACTTAAGGAAGAGCAGCATAGGCTGAGTTTATCTAATAACCAGTGATAGTGTTATACCAGTGATAGTGTTATACCAGTGATGGTGTTGTACCAGTGATGGTGTTGTACCAGTGATGGTGTTGTACCAGTGATGGTGTTGTACCAGTGATGGTGTTGTACCAGTGATGGTGTTGTACCAGTGATGGTGTTGTACCAGTGATGGTGTTATACCAGTGATGGTGTTGTACCAGTGATGGTGTTGTACCAGTGATGGTGTTGTACCAGTGATGGTGTTGTACCAGTGATAGTGTTATACCAGTGATAGTGTTATACCAGTGATGGTGTTGTACCAGTGATGGTGTTGTACCAGTGATGGTGTTGTACCAGTGATGGTGTTGTACCAGTGATGGTGTTGTACCAGTGATGGTGTTGTACCAGTGATGGTGTTGTACCAGTGATGGTGTTGTACCAGTGATGGTGTTGTACCAGTGATGGTGTTGTACCAGTGATGGTGTTATACCAGTGATGGTGTTGTACCAGTGATGGTGTTGTACCAGTGATGGTGTTGTACCAGTGATGGTGTTGTACCATTGGTGTTATACCAGTGATGGTGTTGTACCAGGGATGGTGTTGTACCAGTGATGGTGTTGTACCAGTGATGGTGTTATACCAGTGATGGTGTTGTACCAGTGATGGTGTTGTACCAGTGATGGTGTTGTACCAGTGGTGTTGTACCAGTGATAGTGTTATACCAGTGATGGTGTTGTACCAGTGATGGTGTTGTACCAGTGATGGTGTTATACCAGTGATGGTGTTGTACCAGTGATGGTGTTGTACCAGTGATGGTGTTGTACCAGGGATGGTGTTGTACCAGTGGTGTTGTACCAGTGATGGTGTTGTACCAGTGATGGTGTTATACCAGTGATGGTGTTGTACCAGTGATGGTGTTGTACCAGGGATGGTGTTGTACCAGGGATGGTGTTATACCAGTGATGGTGTTGTACCAGTGATGGTGCTGTACCAGTGATGGTGTTATACCAGTGATGGTGTTGTACCAGTGATGGTGTTATACCAGTGATGGTGTTGTACCAGTGATGGTTTTATACCAGTGGTGTTGTACCAGTGATGATGTTGTACCAGTGATGGTGTTGTACCAGGGATGGTGTTATACCAGTGATGGTGTTGTACCAGTGATGGTGTTGTACCAGTGATGGTGTTGTACCAGTGATGGTGTTGTACCAGTGATGGTGTTGTACCAGTGATGGTGTTGTACCAAGGATGGTGTTATACCAGTGATGGTGTTGTACCAGTGATGGTGTTGTACCAGTGATAGTGTTGTACCAGGGATGGTGTTATACCAGTGATGGTGTTGTACCAGTGGTGTTGTACCAGTGATGGTGTTGTACCAGTGATGGTGTTGTACCAGTGATGGTGTTGTACCAGTGATGATGTACCAGTGATGGTGTTGTACCAGTGATGGTGTACCAGTGATGGTGTTGTACCAGTGATGTTGTACCAGTGATGATGTACCAGGGATGGTGTTGTACCAGTGATGGTGTTATACCAGTGATGGTGTTGTACCAGTGATGATGTTGTACCAGTGATGGTGTTGTACCAGTGATGGTGTTATACCAGTGATGGTGTTGTAGCAGTGATGGTGTTGTACCAGTGATGGTGTTGTACCAGTGATGGTGTTGTACCAGTGATGGTGTTGTACCAGTGATGATGTACCAGTGATGGTGTTGTACCAGTGATGGTGTTGTACCAGTGATGATGTTGTACCAGGGACGGTGTTATACCAGTGATGGTGTTGTACCAGTGATGGTGTTGTACCAGTGATGGTGTTGTACCAGTGATGATGTTGTACCAGTGATGGTGTTGTACCAGTGATGGTGTTGTACCAGTGATGGTGTTGTACCAGTGATGATGTTGTACCAGTGATGGTGTTGTACCAGTGATGGTGTTGTACCAGTGATGGTGTTGTACCAGTGATGATGTTGTACCAGTGATGGTGTTGTACCAGTGATGGTGTTGTACCAGTGATGGTGTTGTACCAGTGATGTACCAGTGATGGTGTTGTACCAGTGATGTACCAGTGATGGTGTTGTACCAGTGATGTACCAGTGATGGTGTTATACCAGTGATGGTGTTGTACCAGTGATGATGTTGTACCAGTGATGGTGTTGTACCAGTGATGATGTTGTACCAGTGATGGTGTTGTACCAGTGATGGTGTTGTACCAGTGATGGTGTTGTACCAGTGATGTACCAGTGATGGTGTTGTACCAGTGATGTACCAGTGATGGTGTTGTACCAGTGATGTACCAGTGATGGTGTTGTACCAGTGATGTACCAGTGATGGTGTTGTACCAGTGATGTACCAGTGATGGTGTTATACCAGTGATGGTGTTGTACCAGTGATGATGTTGTACCAGTGATGGTGTTGTACCAGTGATGGTGTTGTACCAGTGATGGTGTTGTACCAGTGATGGTGTTGTACCAGTGATGTACCAGTGATGGTGTTGTACCAGTGGTATTATACCAGTGTTGGTGTTGCACTAGTGGTGTTATACCAGTGATGGTGTTGCACTAGTGGTGTTATACCAGTGATGGTGTTGCACTAGTGGTGTTATACCAGTGATGGTGTTGCACTAGTGGTGTTATACCAGTGATGGTGTTGCACTAGTGGTGTTATACCAGTGTTGGTGTTATGTCACAGCACCGTGTCTGTCTTTGCGGATGACACCTGAATTTGTATGACGGTGTCATCCACTGAAGACACTGCAAGACTCCAGGCGAACAACATCCAAATCTTTAAATGGGCCGCAGAAAACATAAAGTTCAATGAAGAGAATTTTCATTTACTCCGGTATGGAAAAGTCGAGGAAATTAAAACCGTATCGGAGCATACAACAAATTCCAATTACACAATAGAACGAAAAACTAATGTGAACGACCTGGAACTGATAATTTCAGAGGATCTCACTTTTAAAGATCAGAATAAATAGGATGGATAATAAAAATCTTCAAAACTAGGGTTGCCAAGCCCATGATGATTCTCTTCAAATCGCTTGTTCTCTCAAAGTTGGAATACTGCTGTACACTAACGGCCCCTTTCAAGGCAGGCGAAATTGCAGACCTAAAGAATGTACAGAGAACTTTCACGTCATGCATAAATACGATAAACCACCTAAACTACTGGGAACAGTTGAGGTCTTTTGATTTGTATATCTTGAGTGCAGGCGACAAAGATATATAATAATATACACTTGGAAAATCCTAGAGGGATTAGTCCCAAATTTGCTCATGAAAAACCACTCCCTACGAAAGTAAAAGACTGGGCAGGAGGTTCAACATCCTCCCAATGAAAAGCAGGGGCGCTACGAATATACTGAGAGACAACACAGTAAGTGTCAGGGGCCCAAGACTGTTCAACTGTCTCCCAGCATACATAAGGGGGATTACCAATAGACTCCTGGCTGTCTTCAAGAAGGCGCTGGAAAGGCACATAGTCAGTACCTGATCAGTTCGTACGTCGGTTTGCGTGTAGTCAGCAGTAACAGCCTGGTTGATCAGACCCTGAACCACCAGGACGCCTGGTGGATCAGGGTCTGATCCACCGGGCCGCGGGGGCGTTGATCTCCGAAACCCTGTCCAAGTATGCCATTGTTGGTGTTATGCCATTGTTGGTGTTATGCCAATGTTGGCATTACACCAGTGTTGGTGTTATACCAGTTGTGATAACCAGTGTTGGTGATATATCAGTGGTGATAACCAGTGTTGGTGATATATCAGTGGTGATAACCAGTGTTGGTGTTATACCAGTGGTGATAACCAGTGTTAGTGTTATACCAGTGGTGATAACCAATGTTGGTGCTATATCAGTGGTGATGACCAGTGTTGGTGTTATACCAGTGGTGATAACCAGTGTTGGTGTTATACTAGTGGTGATAACCAATGTTACTGTTATACTACTGGTGGTATTATACCAATGGTAATAACCAGTTTTAGTGTGATACCACTGATGTTATATCAGTGGTGATAACCAGTGTTAGTGTTATACCAGTGGTGGAAGTAACCCACTAGTATTCTTGATAGCTGAGAGGATTCATATAGCTGGTCTGTTTGTTCAGCTGGATAAAGAGAGCTGCTCTCTCTCTCTCTCTCTCTCTCTCTCTCTCTCTCTCTCTCTCTCTCTCTCTCTCTCTCAATATAAAAAGACAGTCATTGCCTCTCACTCATCCTCCTTGCCTCTCAGTCATCCTCCTTGCTTCTCACCCATCCTCCTTGCCTCTCAGCCATCCTCTTTGCCTCTCAGTCATCCTCCTTGCCTCTCAGTCATCCTCCTTGCCTCTCAGTCATCCTCCTTGCCTCTCAGTCATCCTCCTTGTCTCTCAGTCATCCTCCTTACCTCTCAGTCATCCTCCTTGCTTCTCAATGATCATCCTCGCCTCTCAGTCATCCTCCTTGCTTCTCAATGATCCTCCTTGCCTCTCAGTCTTCCTCCTTGCCTCTCAGTCATCCTGCTTGCCTCTCAGTCATCCTCCTTGCTTCTCAATGATCCTCCTTGCCTCTCAGTCATCCTCCTTGCCTCTCAGTCATCCTCCATGCCTCTCAGTCATCCTCCTTGCCTCTCAGTCATCCTCCATGCCTCTCAGTCATCCTCCTTGCCTCTCAGTCATCATCCTTGCCTCTCAGTCATCCTCCATGCCTCTCAGTCATCCTCCTTGCCTCTCAGTCATCTTCCTTGCCTCTCAGTCATCCTCCTTGCCTCTCAGTCATCCTTCTTGCCTCTCAGTCATTATCCTTGCCTCTCAGTCATCCTCCTTGCCTCTCAGTCATCCTCCTTGCCTCTCAGTCATCCTCCTTGCCTCTCAGTCATCCTCCTTGCCTCTCACTCATCCTCCTTGCCTCTCAGTCTTCCTTCTTGCTTCTCAATGATCCTCCTTGCCTCTCAGTCATCCTCCTTGCTTCTCAATGATCCTCCCTGCCTCTCAGTCATCCTCCTTGCCTTTCAGTCATCCTCCTTGCCTCTCAGTCATCCTCCTTGCTTCTCAATGATCCTCTCTGCCTCTCAGTTATCCTTCTTGCCTCTCAGTCATCCTCCTTGCTTCTCTATGATCCTCCTTGCCTCTCAGTCATCCTCCTTGCTTCTCAATGATCCTCCCTGCCTCTCAGTCATCCTCCTTGCCTCTCAGTCATCCTCCTTGCCTCTCAGTCATCCTCCTTGCTTCTCAATGATCCTCTCTGCCTCTCAGTTATCCTTCTTGCCTCTCAGTCATCCTCCTTGCCTCTCAGTCATCCTCCTTGCCTCTCAGTCATACTTCTTGCTTCTCAATGATCCTCCTTGACTCTCAGTCACCCTCCTTGACTCTCAGTCATCCTCCTTGCCTTTCAGTCATCCTCCTTGCCTCTCAGTCATCCTCCTTGCTTCTCAATGATCCTCCTTGCCTCTCAGTCATCCTCCTTGTTTCTCAATCATCCTCTTTGCCTCTCAGTCATCCTCCTTGACTCTCTGTCATCCTCCTTGACTCTCAGTCATCCTCCTTGACTTCCAGTCATTCTCCTTGACACTCAGTCATCCTCCTTGACTCTCACTCATCCTCCTTGCCTCTCAGTCATCCTCCTTGCCTCTCAGTCATCCTCCTTGCCTCTCACTCATCCTCCTTGACTCTCACTCATCCTTTGTCTCTCAGTCATCCTCCTTGACTCTCAGTCATCTTCCTTGCCTCTCAGTCATCCTCCTTGACTCCCAGTCATCCTCCTTGACTCCCATTTATCCTCCTTGCCTCTCAGTCATCCTCCTTGACTCTCAGTCATCGTCCTTGACTCTCAGTCATCCTCCTTGACTCCCATTCATCCTCCTTGCCTCTCAGTCATCCTCCTTGACTCCCAGTCATCCTCCTTGACTCAGTCATCCTCCTTGCCTCTCAGTCATCCTCCTTGACTCCCAGTCATCCTCCTTGCCTCTCAGTCATCCTCCTTGCCTCTCAGTCATCCTCCTTGATTCTCATTCATCTTCCTTGACTCTCAGTCATCCTCCTTGTTTCTCAATGATCCTCTTTGCCTCTCAGTCATCCTCCTTGACTCTCAGTCATCCTCCTTGACTCTCAGTCATCCTCCTTGACTCTCAGTCATCCTCCTTGACTCCCAGTCATCCTCCTTGCCTCTCAGTCATCCTCCTTGACTCTCAGTCATCCTCTCTGACTCTCAGTCATCCTTGACTCTCAGTCATCCTCCTTGACTCCCAGTCATCCTCCTTGACTCTCAGTCATCCACCTTGACTCCCAGTCATCCTCCTTGCCTCTCACTCATCCTCCTTGCCTCTCAGTCATCCTCCTTGACTCCCAGTCATCCTCCTTGACTCCCAGTCATCCTCCTTGCCTCTCAGTCATCCTCCTTGACTCTCAGTCATCCTCCTTGACTCTCAGTCATCCTCCTTGTTTCTCTATGATCCTCTTTGCCTCTCAGTCATCCTCCTTGCTTCTCAATGATCCTCCTTGCCTCTCAGTCATCCTCCTTGTTTCTCAATGATCCTCCTTGCCTCTCAGTCATCCTCCTTGACTCCCAGTCATCCTCCGTGACTCCCAGTCATCCTCCTTGACTCTCAGTCATCCTCCTTGCCTCACAGTCATCCTCCTTGCTTCTCAATGATCCTCCTTGACTCTCAGTCATCCTCCTTGATTCTCAGTCATCCTCCTTGACTCCCAGTCATCCCCCTTGCCTCTCAGTCATCCTCCTTGACTCTCAGTCATCCTCCTTGCCTCTCAGTCATCCTCCTTGACTCCCAGTCATCCTCCGTGACTCCCAGTCATCCTCCTTGACTCTCAGTCATCCTCCTTGCTTCTCAATGATCCTCCTTGCCTCTCAGTCATCCTCCTTGTTTCTCAATGATCCTCTTTGCCTCTCAGTCATCCTCCTTGACTCTCAGTCATCCTCCTTGACTCTCAGTCATCCTCCTTGACTCTCAGTCATCCTCCTTGACTCCCAGTCATCCTCCTTGCCTCTCAGTCATCCTCCTTGACTCTCAGTCATCCTCTCTGACTCTCAGTCATCCTTGACTCTCAGTCATCCTCCTTGACTCCCAGTCATCCTCCTTGACTCTCAGTCATCCACCTTGACTCCCAGTCATCCTCCTTGCCTCTCACTCATCCTCCTTGCCTCTCAGTCATCCTCCTTGACTCCCAGTCATCCTCCTTGACTCTCAGTCATCCTCCTTGCCTCACAGTCATCCTCCTTGCTTCTCAATGATCCTCCTTGCCTCTCAGTCATCCTCCTTGTTTCTCTATGATCCTCTTTGCCTCTCAGTCATCCTCCTTGCTTCTCAATGATCCTCCTTGCCTCTCAGTCATCCTCCTTGTTTCTCAATGATCCTCCTTGCCTCTCAGTCATCCTCCTTGACTCCCAGTCATCCTCCGTGACTCCCAGTCATCCTCCTTGACTCTCAGTCATCCTCCTTGCCTCACAGTCATCCTCCTTGCTTCTCAATGATCCTCCTTGACTCTCAGTCATCCTCCTTGATTCTCAGTCATCCTCCTTGACTCCCAGTCATCCCCCTTGCCTCTCAGTCATCCTCCTTGACTCTCAGTCATCCTCCTTGCCTCTCAGTCATCCTCCTTGACTCCCAGTCATCCTCCGTGACTCCCAGTCATCCTCCTTGACTCTCAGTCATCCTCCTTGCCTCACAGTCATCCTCCTTGCTTCTCAATGATCCTCCTTGCCTCTCAGTCATCCTCCTTGTTTCTCTATGATCCTCTTTGCCTCTCAGTCATCCTCCTTGCTTCTCAATGATCCTCCTTGCCTCTCAGTCATCCTCCTTGTTTCTCAATGATCCTCCTTGCCTCTCAGTCATCCTCCTTGACTCCCAGTCATCCTCCGTGACTCCCAGTCATCCTCCTTGACTCTCAGTCATCCTCCTTGCCTCACAGTCATCCTCCTTGCTTCTCAATGATCCTCCTTGACTCTCAGTCATCCTCCTTGATTCTCAGTCATCCTCCTTGACTCCCAGTCATCCCCCTTGCCTCTCAGTCATCCTCCTTGCCTCACAGTCATCCTCCTTGCTTCTCAATGATCCTCCTTGACTCTCAGTCATCCTCCTTGATTCTCAGTCATCCTCCTTGACTCCCAGTCATCCCCCTTGCCTCTCAGTCATCCTCCTTGACTCTCAGTCATCCTCCTTGACTCTCAGTCATCCTCCTTGACTCTCAGTCATCCTTGACTCTCAGTCATCCTTGGCTCTCAGTCATCCTCCTTGACTCCCAGTCATCCTCGTTGACTCTCAGTCATCCTCCTTGACTCCCAGTCATCCTCCTTACCTCTCAGTCATCCTCCTTGCCTCTCAGTCATCCTCCTTGACTCCCAGTCATCCTCCTTGCCTCTCAGTCATCCTCCTTGCCTCTCAGTAACATTCATTGACAACTGGGACCTCTTCTATGGCAGAAATGACATGTATGCCAGGGACGGGGTTCACTTATCTAGGTGTGGGGTGGGAGCACTGGCCAACGCAGTGGAGGGAGCTGTTAGGTCTTTAAACTAGGAATAGTTAGTGGTATGAGTTTTTGCGGGAAAACTGTGAAGTCGCAGGGTAGTAATATGAGTACTAGGAGAACTAGTAATAGGCAAAATGAGGTGGATATTGGAAAGCCAGTGGCACTAATTGACAAGGACAGTAATAGGTTTAGTGGAAAAACAGAAAGGAGCAGGAAGGGTAAAGAGAGAGGAGGGTCTTTAAATATTTATTACACAAATAGTCGCAGTGCTAGGAATAAGATGGACGAGTTGAGACTAGTTGCCAGTGCAGGTAACATTGATGTATTTGCCATTACTGAGACCTGGTTTAATTCAAAAAGTCGGGACATGCCTGCGGAATGTCATATTAAGGGTTTTAAATTGTTCCAAGTAGATAGAAGTATCGGAAAGGGGGGTGGGGTGGCACTGTATGTCCGAGATCGCTTGAACTGTTGCATAAAAACGGGTATTAAGTCTGAAGTAACACATACAGAGTCTGGATAGAATTTTCAGAGGGGCATGAAAAATTAATTTTAGGTGTGATATACCGTCCCCCAAATTTAGATAGGGACCAGGGGAGACTACTATGGGAGGAAATTGTTAGGGCCACAAGGCACGATAATGTAGTAATTCTAGGAGACTTAAACTTTAGTCATATTGATTGGAATTTCTTGGCTGGGAATTTAGAATCATACGACTTCTTAGAAGTAGTTCAGGATTGTTTTTTGAAGCAGTTTGTGACAGAACCTACAAGGGGTAATAACCTGCTTGACTTAGTTCTGGCAAACAACGAATCCCTTGTTAATAATTTAGAAGTTTCATAGGAACTGGGTGCTAGCGACCACAAATCAATTACATTTAGCATTGAATGGAAGTATGATAGTAGGGATAACTCAGTAACAGTCCCAGATTTTCGCTTAGCACATTACGATGGGCTTAGAGAACACTTATCATCTGTTGACTGGGGTAACGAAGAGAGCTATCAATATGACAGTTTTCTGAACACAATACATGCTGCTCAGAGAACGTTTATTCCTTACAAAGAAATTAGATCAAATAGAAATGACCCAAAATGGATGAATAATAGGCTCAAATATCTACTAGGGCATAAGAAAGGAATTTATAGGCGTATCAAAAGAGGCGAGGGTCATCTTATGAATCAGTATATTGACATTAAGAGGGACATTAAAAAGGGGATAAGAAAAGCTAAAAGGGACTATGAATTTAAAGTTGCTAGGGATTCTAAAACTAACCCAAAAAGTTTTTTCCAGGTATATAGAACAAAAGTTAGAGATAAGATAGGTCCCCTTAAAAATAACTATGAGCATCTTACTGACAAAGAGAATGAAATGTGCTCGATTTTAAATAATTATTTTCTCTCGGTTTTTACACAGGAAGACACTAATAATATTCCGGTAATTAATTTTTATAGTGGGCCAGAAGAAGATAAATTATGTAACATCACAGTCACTAGTGAAATGGTTGTGAAGCAGATGGACCGACTGAAGCAAAATAAGTCAGGGTCCTGATGAGGTTTTTTCAAGGGTTCTTAAGGAATGCAAAATGGAAGTCTGTGAACCATTAACTAATATTTTTAATTTATCTCTTCAAACAGGGGTAGTGTCATATGTGGAAGATGGCTAATGTAATTCCTATTTTTAAAACAGGGGACAAGTCATTACCGTCAAATTACCGCCCAATAAGCCTGACCTCAATTGTAGGCAAATTACTAGAGTCAATTATAGCTGAGATTATAAGAAGCCATCTCGATAAGCATAGCTTGATTAATGATACTCAGCATGGATTCACAAGAGGCCGGTCTTGTCTAACAAATTTATTAACTTTCTTCAGTAAAGCTTTTGAGGCTGTTGACCACGATAAAGAATTTGATATTATTTACTTAGATTTTAGTAAGGCATTTGATAGAGTTCCGCACCAAAGACTGTTGAAGAAAGTAGCAGCTCACGGCATTGGGGGAAGGGTGCTCTCGTGGATCGAACCATGGCTCACAGACAGGAAGCAGAGAGTGTCCATAAATGGGGTTAAATCCGAGTGGGGATCAGTAACAAGTGGCGTTCCACAGGGATCAGTCTTGGGCCCGTTGTTGTTTATAATATATATCAATGATCTTGATGAAGGAATTACTAGTGATATGAGCAAATTCGCCGATGACACGAAGATAGGTAGGATAATTGATTCAAACGTAGATGTTAGGGAACTTCAGGAGGATTTAGACAAACTCTACTCTTGGTCAGAAAAGTGGCAGATGCAGTTCAGTGTAGATAAATGCAAGGTTCTGAAGCTCGGGAGTGTCCATAACCCTAGCACTTATAAGTTAAATAATGTAGAACTTAGCCATACAGATTGCGAAAAGGACTTGGGGGTTATAGTGAGCAGCAACCTTAAACCAAGACAGTAATGCCTAAGCGTACGTAATAAGGCAAATAGATTACTGGGATTTATATCAAGAAGTGTAAGCAACAGAAGTCCAGAGGTCATACTGCAGCTTTATACATCATTGGTAAGGCCTCACCTAGATTATGCAGCTCAATTCTGGTCTCCATATTACAGAATGGACATAAATTCGTTAGAAAACATTCAGCGTAGGATGACTAAATTAATACATAGCATTAGAAATCTTGTAAAGTAAAAGGACACAAGTGCAACTAATGTGACATTTATTGTGGCAACGTTTCGCTCTCCAGGAGCTTTATCAAGCTTGATAAAGCTCCTGGAGAGCGAAACGTTGCCACAATAAATGTCACATTAGTTGCACTTGTGTCCTTTTACTTTACATATTGTCGGTAATTCTACCAACTTTATTACAATTAGAAATCTTCCTTATGAAGAAAGATTGAAGACTCTTAAGTTACATTCACTTGTTAGACGAAGAATGAGGGGAGACCTGATCGAAGTGTATAAGTGGAAGATAGGTATTAATAAAGGGGATATTAACAAGGTCTTGAGGATATCTCTCCATGAGAGAACCCGCAGTAATGGATTTAAATTAGATAAGTTTAGATTTAGAAAGGACATAGGAAAGTATTGGTTTGGAAATAGGGTAGTTGATGAGTGGAACAGTCTACCTAGTTGGGTTATTGAGGCTAGGACTTTGGGTAGTTTCAAATTTAGGTTGGATAAGTACATGAGTGGGAGGGGTTGGATATGAGTGGGAGGGGTTGGATTTGAGTTGGACTTGCACATCAGAGCTTATTTCTTGGGTAGCATTGAAAATTGGGTTGGTCATGTGTGTTAGTGGGATGAATTGTAAAGGACCTGCCTAGTATGGGCCAACAGGCCTGCTGCAGTGTTCCTCCTTTCTTATGTTCTTATGTTCTCAGTCATCCTCCTTGCCTCTCAGTCATCCTCCTTGATTCTCATTCATCTTCCTTGACTCTCAGTCATCCTCCTTGACTCTCACTCATCCTCCTTGCTTCTCAGTCATCCTCCTTGACTCCCAGTCATCCTCCTTGCCTCTCAGTCATCCTCCTTGCCTCTCGGTCATCCTCCTTGCCTCTCAGTCATCCTCCTTGACTCCCAGTCATCCTTCTTGACTCCCAGTCATCCTCCTTGACTCCCATTTATCCTCCTTGCCTCTCAGTCATCCTCCTTGACTCTCAGTCATCCTCCTTGACTCCCAGTCATCCTCCTTGACTCTCAGTCATCCCCCTTGCCTCTCAGTCATCGTCCTTGACTTTCAGTCATCCTCCTTGACTCCCAGTCATCCTCCTTGCTTCTCAGTCATCCTCCTTGCCGCTCAGTCATCCTCCTTGACTCCCAGTCATCCTCCTTGCCTCTCAGTCATCCTCCTTGACTCTCAGTCATCCTCCTTGCCTCTCAGCCATCCTCCTTGCCTTTCAGTCATCCTCCTTGCTTCTCAATGATCCTCCTTGCCTCTCAGTCATCCTCCTTCCTTCTCAATGATCGTCTTTGCCTCTCAGTCATCCTCCTTGACTCTCAGTCATCCTCCTTGCCTCACAGTCATCCTCCTTGCTTCTCAATGATCCTCCTTGCCTCTCAGTCATCCTCCTTGTTTCTCTATGATCCTCTTTGCCTCTCAGTCATCCTCCTTGCTTCTCAATGATCCTCCTTGCCTCTCAGTCATCCTCCTTGTTTCTCAATGATCCTCCTTGCCTCTCAGTCATCCTCCTTGACTCCCAGTCATCCTCCGTGACTCCCAGTCATCCTCCTTGACTCTCAGTCATC
Source organism: Cherax quadricarinatus (assembly GCF_038502225.1). Classification (NCBI taxonomy): domain Eukaryota; kingdom Metazoa; phylum Arthropoda; class Malacostraca; order Decapoda; family Parastacidae; genus Cherax; species Cherax quadricarinatus. The sequence continues at coordinate 27,100,273 of NC_091348.1, forward strand.
CTCCTTGCCTCACAGTCATCCTCCTTGCTTCTCAATGATCCTCCTTGACTCTCAGTCATCCTCCTTGATTCTCAGTCATCCTCCTTGACTCCCAGTCATCCCCCTTGCCTCTCAGTCATCCTCCTTGACTCTCAGTCATCCTCCTTGCCTCTCAGTCATCCTCCTTGACTCCCAGTCATCCTCCGTGACTCCCAGTCATCCTCCTTGCTTCTCAATGATCCTCCTTGCCTCTCAGTCATCCTCCTTGTTTCTCAATGATCCTCTTTGCCTCTCAGTCATCCTCCTTGACTCTCAGTTATCCTCCTTGACTCTCAGTCATCCTCCTTGACTCCCAGTCATCCCCCTTGCCTCTCAGTCATCCTCCTTGACTCTCAGTCATCCTCCTTGACTCCCAGTCGTCCTCCTTGACTCTCAGTCATCCTCCTTGACTCTCAGTCATCCTTGACTCTCAGTCATCCTTGGCTCTCAGTCATCCTCCTTGACTCCCAGTCATCCTCGTTGACTCTCAGTCATCCTCCTTGACTCCCAGTCATCCTCCTTACCTCTCAGTCATCCTCCTTGCCTCTCAGTCATCCTCCTTGACTCCCAGTCATCCTCCTTGCCTCTCAGTCATCCTCCTTGCCTCTCAGTAACATTCATTGACAACTGGGACCTCTTCTATGGCAGAAATGACATGTATGCCAGGGACGGGGTTCACTTATCTAGGTGTGGGGTGGGAGCACTGGCCAACGCAGTGGAGGGAGCTGTTAGGTCTTTAAACTAGGAATAGTTAGTGGTATGAGTTTTTGCGGGAAAACTGTGAAGTCGCAGGGTAGTAATATGAGTACTAGGAGAACTAGTAATAGGCAAAATGAGGTGGATATTGGAAAGCCAGTGGCACTAATTGACAAGGACAGTAATAGGTGTAGTGGAAAAACAGAAAGGAGCAGGAAGGGTAAAGAGAGAGGAGGGTCTTTAAATATTTATTACACAAATAGTCGCAGTGCTAGGAATAAGATGGACGAGTTGAGACTAGTTGCCAGTGCAGGTAACATAGATGTATTTGCCATTACTGAGACCTGGTTTAATTCAAAAAGTCGGGACATGCCTGCGGAATGTCATATTAAGGGTTTTAAATTGTTCCAAGTAGATAGAAGTATCGGAAAGGGGGGTGGGGTGGCACTGTATGTCCGAGATCGCTTGAACTGTTGCATAAAAACGGGTATTAAGTCTGAAGTAACACATACAGAGTCTGGATAGAATTTTCAGAGGGGCATGAAAAATTAATTTTAGGTGTGATATACCGTCCCCCAAATTTAGATAGGGACCAGGGGAGACTACTATGGGAGGAAATTGTTAGGGCCACAAGGCACGATAATGTAGTAATTCTAGGAGACTTAAACTTTAGTCATATTGATTGGAATTTCTTGGCTGGGAATTTAGAATCATACGACTTCTTAGAAGTAGTTCAGGATTGTTTTTTGAAGCAGTTTGTGACAGAACCTACAAGGGGTAATAACCTGCTTGACTTAGTTCTGGCAAACAACGAATCCCTTGTTAATAATTTAGAAGTTTCATAGGAACTGGGTGCTAGCGACCACAAATCAATTACATTTAGCATTGAATGGAAGTATGATAGTAGGGATAACTCAGTAACAGTCCCAGATTTTCGCTTAGCACATTACGATGGGCTTAGAGAACACTTATCATCTGTTGACTGGGGTAACGAAGAGAGCTATCAATATGACAGTTTTCTGAACACAATACATGCTGCTCAGAGAACGTTTATTCCTTACAAAGAAATTAGATCAAATAGAAATGACCCAAAATGGATGAATAATAGGCTCAAATATCTACTAGGGCATAAGAAAGGAATTTATAGGCGTATCAAAAGAGGCGAGGGTCATCTTATGAATCAGTATATTGACATTAAGAGGGACATTAAAAAGGGGATAAGAAAAGCTAAAAGGGACTATGAATTTAAAGTTGCTAGGGATTCTAAAACTAACCCAAAAAGTTTTTTCCAGGTATATAGAACAAAAGTTAGAGATAAGATAGGTCCCCTTAAAAATAACTATGGGCATCTTACTGACAAAGAGAATGAAATGTGCTCGATTTTAAATAATTATTTTCTCTCGGTTTTTACACAGGAAGACACTAATAATATTCCGGTAATTAATTTTTATAGTGGGCCAGAAGAAGATAAATTATGTAACATCACAGTCACTAGTGAAATGGTTGTGAAGCAGATGGACCGACTGAAGCAAAATAAGTCAGGGTCCTGATGAGGTTTTTTCAAGGGTTCTTAAGGAATGCAAAATGGAAGTCTGTGAACCATTAACTAATATTTTTAATTTATCTCTTCAAACAGGGGTAGTGTCATATGTGGAAGATGGCTAATGTAATTCCTATTTTTAAAACAGGGGACAAGTCGTTACCGTCAAATTACCGCCCAATAAGCCTGACCTCAATTGTAGGCAAATTACTAGAGTCAATTATAGCTGAGATTATAAGAAGCCATCTCGATAAGCATAGCTTGATTAATGATACTCAGCATGGATTCACAAGAGGCCGGTCTTGTCTAACAAATTTATTAACTTTCTTCAGTAAAGCTTTTGAGGCTGTTGACCACGATAAAGAATTTGATATTATTTACTTAGATTTTAGTAAGGCATTTGATAGAGTTCCGCACCAAAGACTGTTGAAGAAAGTAGCAGCTCACGGCATTGGGGGAAGGGTGCTCTCGTGGATCGAATCATGGCTCACAGACAGGAAGCAGAGAGTGTCCATAAATGGGGTTAAATCCGAGTGGGGATCAGTAACAAGTGGCGTTCCACAGGGATCAGTCTTGGGCCCGTTGTTGTTTATAATATATATCAATGATCTTGATGAAGGAATTACTAGTGATATGAGCAAATTCGCCGATGACACGAAGATAGGTAGGATAATTGATTCAAACGTAGATGTTAGGGAACTTCAGGAGGATTTAGACAAACTCTACTCTTGGTCAGAAAAGTGGCAGATGCAGTTCAGTGTAGATAAATGCAAGGTTCTGAAGCTCGGGAGTGTCCATAACCCTAGCACTTATAAGTTAAATAATGTAGAACTTAGCCATACAGATTGCGAAAAGGACTTGGGGGTTATAGTGAGCAGCAACCTTAAACCAAGACAGTAATGCCTAAGCGTACGTAATAAGGCAAATAGATTACTGGGATTTATATCAAGAAGTGTAAGCAACAGAAGTCCAGAGGTCATACTGCATCTTTATACATCATTGGTAAGGCCTCACCTAGATTATGCAGCTCAATTCTGGTCTCCATATTACAGAATGGACATAAATTCGTTAGAAAACATTCAGCGTAGGATGACTAAATTAATACATAGCATTAGAAATCTTGTAAAGTAAAAGGACACAAGTGCAACTAATGTGACATTTATTGTGGCAACGTTTCGCTCTCCAGGAGCTTTATCAAGCTTGATAAAGCTCCTGGAGAGCGAAACGTTGCCACAGTAAATGTCACATTAGTTGCACTTGTGTCCTTTTACTTTACATATTGTCGGTAATTCTACCAACTTTATTACAATTAGAAATCTTCCTTATGAAGAAAGATTGAAGACTCTTAAGTTACATTCACTTGTTAGACGAAGAATGAGGGGAGACCTGATCGAAGTGTATAAGTGGAAGATAGGTATTAATAAAGGGGATATTAACAAGATCTTGAGGATATCTCTCCATGAGAGAACCCGCAGTAATGGATTTAAATTAGATAAGTTTAGATTTAGAAAGGACATAGGAAAGTATTGGTTTGGAAATAGGGTAGTTGATGAGTGGAACAGTCTACCTAGTTGGGTTATTGAGGCTAGGACTTTGGGTAGTTTCAAATTTAGGTTGGATAAGTACATGAGTGGGAGGGGTTGGATATGAGTGGGAGGGGTTGGATTTGAGTTGGACTTGCACATCAGAGCTTATTTCTTGGGTAGCATTGAAAATTGGGTTGGTCATATGTGTGTTAGTGGGATGAATTGTAAAGGACCTGCCTAGTATGGGCCAACAGGCCTGCTGCAGTGTTCATCCTTTCTTATGTTCTTATGTTCTCAGTCATCCTCCTTGCCTCTCAGTCATCCTCCTTGCCTCTCAGTCATCCTCCTTGATTCTCATTCATCTTCCTTGACTCTCAGTCATCCTCCTTGACTCCCAGTCATCCTCCTTGACTCTGTCATCCTCCTTGCCTCTCGGTCATCCTCCTTGCCTCTCAGTCATCCTCCTTGACTCCCAGTCATCCTCCTTGACTCCCAGTCATCCTCCTTGACTCCCATTTATCCTCCTTGCCTCTCAGTCATCCTCCTTGACTCTCAGTCATCCTCCTTGACTCCCAGTCATCCTCCTTGACTCTCAGTCATCCCCCTTGCCTCTCAGTCATCGTCCTTGACTTTCAGTCATCCTCCTTGACTCCCAGTCATCCTCCTTGCTTCTCAGTCATCCTCCTTGCCGCTCAGTCATCCTCCTTGACTCCCAGTCATCCTCCTTGCCTCTCAGTCATCCTCCTTGACTCTCAGTCATCCTCCTTGCCTCTCAGCCATCCTCCTTGCCTTTCAGTCATCCTCCTTGCTTCTCAATGATCCTCCTTGCCTCTCAGTCATCCTCCTTCCTTCTCAATGATCGTCTTTGCCTCTCAGTCATCCTCCTTGACTCTCAGTCATCCTCCTTGACTCTCAGTCATCCTCCTTGACTCTCAGTCATCCTCCTTGACTCTCAGTCATCCTCCTTGACTCTCAGTCGTCCTCCTTGACTCCCAGTCATCCTCCTTGCCTCTCAGTCATCCTCTGACTCTCAGTCATCCTCCTTGACTCTCAGTCATCCTTGACTCTCAGCCATCCTCCTTGCCTCTCAGTCATCCTTGACTCTCAGTCATCCTTGACTGTCAGTCATTCTTGACTCTCAGTCATGTGTCCCGCCCACCTGTGGCCTGACTACAACTGTATATACGGGTTCATCTTCCTGCCCATCTTCGGATTCATCAGGACTGAGTCTTTGAACACCAGATTCTAGCCTGAGTGACTGATTATCTCGTCTTCTACCCTCTTCAGTTTTAACACTAGTTAACGAACGGTCTTCAAATCAAGATACCATGTGTTGTGTATGTCTAATTGATTAAGTTGTCGGTATTTTATACCAATATTGTAATGATACAATTCAATAAGATTCTTAAGGTAGTCTCATGAGACAGAGAGAAATTCGGATCCCTCTTATCGAATTTACGACTCAAAAAAATTCAATCGTATCATTGACAGTAACTAGAGTGAACACACTGTCAACGTCAGAACTAAACATTAATTTATTTTATAGGTTAAATTTTCTTATTTTACAAATAAATTCATCTGAACTCAATAAATGTAAACGCGAGATAATTTGTTTATAAATGTTGGGAAGCAGGGAAGCAGACCTACTGAACTCTGCGTCTAGTAGGTGTGAAGGATAAGCAGGGAAGTAAGGCACGAGGAAGAGCCATGAAAGATACTCCCTGATTTCAAACAGATATAACATGTAACTTTATTGTAATAATCTTTCAGAGTTAGTAGCTTCAGATGCAGGATATCATTCAGTTTCATGTGGTATAGTGTAGCGTTAATGGTAGTCAATGTGCGTCCCTCTGGTTGCTCGGTAAACATCGATGTGATAGTCCAGTTGGGTCCAGACCCTCTGCAGTATATCTGGTGTTATGTGAACTACTGCAGTGATCAAAATTTTCAGCTCCTTCAGGGTTGCAGGTAGTGGTGCTACGTAAACTGTGCTCTTCACGTACCCCCAAAGATAGAAGTCACAAACAGGTCTGGTGACCTCTGCAAGTGGCCTGCGAGGTCACCGGACCTGTGATGTGTGTGTGTGTGTGTGTGTGTGTGTGTGTGTACTCACCTAGTTGTACTCACCTAGTTGAGGTTGCTGGGGTCGAGTCCAAGCTCCTGGCCCCGCCTCTTCACTGGTCGCTACTAGGTCACTCTCCCTGAACCATGAGCTTTATCGTACCTCTGCTTAAAGCTATGTATGGATCCTGCCTCCACTACATCGCTTCCCAAACTATTCCACTTCCTGACTACTCTGTGGCTGAAGAAATACTTCCTAACATCCCTTTGATTCATCTGTGTCTTCAGCTTCCAACTGTGTCCCCGTGTTGCTGTGTCCAGTCTCTGGAACATCCTGTCTTTGTCCACCTTGTCAATTCCTCTCAGTATTTTGTAAGTTGTTATCATGTCCCCCCTATCTCTCCTGTCCTCCAGTGTCGTCAGATTGATTTCCCTTAACCTCTCCTCATAGGACATACCTCTTAACTCTGGGACTAGTCTTGTTGCAAACCTTTGCACTTTCTCTAGTTTCTTTACATGCTTGGCAAGGTGTGGGTTCCAAACTGGTGCCGCATACTCCAATATGGGCCTAACGTACACGGTGTACAGGGTCCTGAACGATTCCTCATTAAGATGTCGGAATGCTGTTCTGAGGTTTGCCAGGCGCCCTTATGCTGCGGCAGTTATTTGGTTGATGTGCGCTTCAGATGTGCCTGGTGTTATACTCACCCCAAGATCTTTTTCCTTGAGTGATGTTTGTAGTCTCTGGCCCCCTAGACTGTACTCCGTCTGTGGTCTTCTTTGCCCTTCCCCAATCCTCATGACTTTGCACTTGGTGGGATTGAACTCCAGGAGCCAGTTGCTGGACCAGATCTGCAGCCTGTCCAGATCCCTTTGTATTTCTGCCTGGTCTTCGATCGAATGAACGCTTCTCATCAACTTCACGTCATCTGCAAACAGGGACACCTCGGAGTTTATTCCTTCCGTCATGTCGTTCACAAATACCAGAAACAGCACTGGTCCTAGGACTGACCCCTGTGGGACCCCGCTGGTCACAGGTGCCCACTCTGACACCTCGCCACGTACCATTACTCGCTGCTGTCTTCCTGACAAGTATTCCCTGATCCATTGCAGTGCCTTCCCTGTTATCCCTGCTTGGTCCTCCAGTTTTTGCACCAATCTCTTGTGTGGTACTGTGTCAAACGCCTTCTTGCAGTCCAAGAAAATGCAATCCACCCACCCCTCTCTCTCTTGTCTTACTGCTGTCACTATGTCATAGAACTCCAGTAGGTTTGTGACACAGGATTTCCCATCTCTGAAGCCATGTTGGCTGCTGGTGATGAGATCATTCCTTTCTAGATGTTCCACCATTCTTCTCCTGACAATCTTTTCCATGATTTTGCATGCTATACATGTCAGTGACACTGGTCTGTAGTTTAGGGCTTGATGTCTGTCTCCTTTTTTAAATATTGGGACCACATTTGCTGTCTTCCATGCCTCAGGCAGTCTTCCTGTTTCGATAGATGTATTGAATATTGTTGTTAGGGGTACACATAGCGCCTCTGCTCCCTCTCTCAGGACTCATGGAGAGATGTTATCTGGCCCCATTGCCTTTGAGGTATCTAGCTCACTCAGAAGCCTCTTCACTTCTTCCTCGGTTGTGTGTACTGTGTCCAGCACATGGTGGTGTACCCCACCTCTCCGTCTTTCTGGAGTCCCTTCTGTCTCCTGTGTGAACACTTCTTTGAATCTCTTGTTGAGTTCCTCACATACTTCACGGTCATTTCTTGTTGTCTCTCCTCCTTCCTTCTTTAGCCTGATGACCTGGTCCTTGACGGTTGTTTTCTTCCTGATGTGGCTGTATAACAGCTTCGGGTCAGATTTGGCTTTTGCTGCTATGTCGTTTTCATATTGACGTTGGGCCTCCCTTCTTATCTGTGCATATTCGTTTCTGGCTCTACGACTGTTCTCCTTATTCTCCTGGGTCCTTTGCCTTCTATATTTCTTCCATTCCCTAGCACACTTGGTTTTTGCCTCCCTGCACCTTTGGGTAAACCATGGGCTCATCCTGGCTTTTTCATTATTCCTGTTACCCTTGGGTACAAACCTCTCCTCAGACTCCTTGCATTTTGTTGCTACATATTCCATCATCTCATTAACTGGCTTCCCTGCCAGTTCTCTGTCCCACTGAACCCCGTTCAGGAAGTTCCTCATTCCTGTGTAGTCCCCTTTCTTGTAGTTTGGCTTCATTCGTCCTGGCCTTCCTGCTTCTCCCTCCACTTGTAGCTCTACTGTGTATTCGAAGCTTAAAACCACATGGTCACTGGCCCCAAGGGGTCTTTCATATGTGATGTCCTCGATATCTGCACTACTCAAGGTGAATACTAAGTCCAGCCTTGCTAGTTCATCCTCTCCTCTCTCTCTTGTAGTGTCCCTTACGTGTTGGCACATGAAGTTTTCCAGTACCACCTCCATCATCTTAGCTCTCCATGTATCTTGGCCGTGTGTGTATGTGTGTGTGTGTGTGTGTCTGTGTGTGTGTCTGTGTGTGTGTATGTGTGTGTGTGTGTGTGTGTGTGTGTGTGTGTGTGTGTGTGTGTGTGTGTGTGTTTGTGTGTATGTGTGTGTGTGTGTGTGTGTGTGTGTGTGTGTGTGTTTGTGTGTATGTGTGTGTGTGTGTGTATGTGTGTGTGTGTGTGTGTGTGTGTGTGTGTGTGTGTGTGTGTGTGTGTGTGTGTGTGTACTCACCTAGTTGAGGTTGCGGGGGTCGAGTCCGAACTCCTGGCCCCGCCTCTTCACTGATCGCTACTAGGTCACTCTCCCTGAACCGTGAGCTTTATCATACCTCTGCTTAAAGCTATGTATGGATCCTGCCTCCACTACATCGCTTCCCAAACTATTCCACTTACTGACTTCTCTGTGGCTGAAGAAATACTTCCTAACATCCCTGTGATTCATCTGTGTCTTCAACTTCCAACTGTGTCCCCTTGTTACTGTGTCCAACCTCTGGAACATCCTGTCTTTGTCCACCTTGTCAATTCCTCTCAGTATTTTGTATGTCGTTATCATGTCCCCTTTATCTCTCCTGTCCTCCAGTGTCGTCAGGTTGATTTCCCTTAACCTCTCCTCGTAGGACATACCTCTTAGCTCTGGGACTAGTCTTGTTGCAAACCTTTGCACTTTCTCTAGTTTCTTTACGTGCTTGGCTAGGTGTGGGTTCCAAACTGGTGCCGCATACTCCAATATGGGCCTAACGTACACTGTGTACAGGGTCCTGAACGATTTCTTATTAAGATGTCGGAATGCTGTTCTGCGGTTTGCTAGGCGCCCATATGCTGCAGCAGTTATTTGGTTGATGTGCGCTTCAGGAGATGTGCCTGGTGTTATACTCACCCCAAGATCTTTTTCCTTGAGTGAGGTTTGTAGTCTCTGGCCCCCTAGACTGTACTCCGTCTGCGGTCTTCTTTGCCCTTCCCCAATCTTCATGACTTTGCACTTGGTGGGATTGAACTCCAGGAGCCAATTGCTGGACCAAGTCTGCAGCCTGTCCAGATCCCTTTGTAGTTCTGCCTGGTCTTCGATCGAGTGAATTCTTCTCATCAACTTCACGTCATCTGCAAACAGGGACACCTCAGAGTCTATTCCTTCCGTCATGTCGTTCACAAATACCAGAAACAGCACGCGGTCCTAGGACTGACCCGTGTGGGACCCCGCTGGTCACAGGTGCCCACTCTGACACCTCTCCACGTACCATGACTCGCTGCTGTCTTCCTGACAAGTATTCCCTGATCCATTGTAGTGCCTTCCCTGTTATCCCTGCTTGGTCCTCCAGTTTTTGCACCAATCTCGTGTGTGTGTGTGTACTCACCTATTTGTACTCACCTATTTGTGGTTGCAGGGGTCGAGTCCTAGCTCCTGGCCCCGCCTCTTCACCGGTTGCTACTAGACCCTCTCTCTCCCCGCTCCATGAGCTTTATCAAACCTCGTCTTAAAACTGTGTATGGTTCCTGCCTCCACTACGTCATTTTCTAGGCTATTCCACTGCCTTACAACTCTATGACTGAAGAAATACTTCCTACTATCTCTCTGACTCATTTGTGTCTTCAACTTCCAATTGTGGCCTCTTGTTTCTGTGTCCCCTCCCTGGAACATCCTGTCCTTGTCCACCTTGTCTATTCCACGCAGTATTTTATATGTCGTTATCATGTCTCCCCTGACCCTCCTGTCCTCCAGTGTCGTCAGGCCGATTTCCCTTAATCTTTCTTCATAGGACATTCCCCTTAGCTCTGGAACTAACCTTGTTGCAAACCTTTGTACTTTCTCTAGTTTCTTGACGTGCTTTATCAAGTGCGGGTTCCAAACAGGTGCTGCATACTCCAGTATGGGCCTGACATACACGGTGTACAGTGTCTTGAATGATTCCTTACTAAGGTGTCGGAATGCTGTTCTCAGGTTTGCCAGGCGCCCATATGCTGCAGCAGTAATCTGATTGATGTGTGCTTCCGGAGACATGCTCGGTGTTATACTCACCCCAAGATCTTTCTCCTTGAGTGAGGTTTGCAGTCTTTGGCCACCTAGCCTATACTCTGTCTGTGGTCTTCTGTGCCCTTCCCCTATCTTCATGACTTTGCATTTGGCAGGATTAAATTCGAGAAGCCATTTGCTGGACCAGGTGTCCAGTCTGTCCAGGTCTCTTTGAAGTCCTGCCTGGTCCTCATCAGACTTAATTCTCCTCATTAACTTCACATCATCTGCAAACAGGGACACTTCTGAGTCTAACCCTTCCGTCATGTTCACATATACCAAAAATAGCACTGGTCCTAGGACCGACCCCTGTGGGACCCCGCTCGTCACAGGTGCCCACTGTGATACATCATTACGTACCATGACTCGTTGTTGCCTCCCTGTCAGGTATTCTCTGATCCATTGCAGTGCCCTTCCTGTTATATGCGCCTGATGCTCTAGCTTCTGCACTAATCTCTTGTGAGGAACTGTGTCAAAGGCCTTCTTGCAGTCCAAGAAGATGCAATCAACCCACCCCTCTCTCTCTTGTCTTACTTCTGTTATTTTATCATAAAACTCCAGAAGGTTTGTGACACAGGATTTGCCTTCCGTGAATCCGTGCTGGTTGGCATTTATACTCCTGTTCCGTTCCAGGTGCTCCACCACTCTCCTCCTGATAATCTTCTCCATAATTTTGCATACTATACACGTCAATGACACAGGTCTATAGTTTAGTGCCTCTTTTCTGTCTCCTTTTTTGAAAATGGGAACTACATTTGCCGTCTTCCATACCTCAGGTAGTTGCCCAGTTTCCAGGGATGTGTTGAAGATTGTGGTAAGTGGTACGCACAACATATCTGCTCCCTCTCTAAGGACCCATGGAGAGATGTTGTCCGGTCCCATTGCTTTTGAGGTATCGATGTCCCTTAGCAGTTTCTTCACCTCCTCCTCATCTGTATGTATGTCGTCCAACACTTGTTGGTGTATTCCTTGTTGGTGTCCCCATCTGGTCTGTCCCCCCAGAGTCCTTCCTGTCTCTACTGTAAATACTTCCTTAAATCTCGTGTTGAGCTCCTCACATACCTCTTGGTCGTTTCTTGTGAGTTCTCCACCTTCTTTCCTCAGCCTTATCACCTGGTCCTTGACTGTTGTCTTCCTCCTAATGTGGCTATACAGCAGTTTCGGGTCAGATTTGACTTTCGATGCTATGTCGTTTTCATACTGTCGTTGGGCCTCCCTCATCTGCGCATACTCGTTTCTGGCTCTTCTACTAATCTCCTTGTTTTCCTGGGTCCTATGCCTCCTGTACCTTTTCCATTCTCTGTTGCACTTAGTTTTTGCCTCCCTACACCTTCGGGTAAACCAAGGACTCGTTTTGGTCTTCCTATTATTTCTGTTTCCCTTGGGAACAAAACTTTCCTCTGCCTCCTTGCACTTTGTTGCCACATATTCCATCATCTCGTTTACTGATTTTCCTACCATTTCTCTGTCCCACTGAACCTCCTGCAGGAAGTTTCTCATACCTGTGTGTGTGTGTGTGTGTGTGTGTATGTGTGTGTGTGTGTCTGTGTGTGTGTGCATGTGTGTGTTTGTGTGTGCTCACCTAGTTGTACTCACCTAGTTGAGGTTGCGGGGGTCGAGTCCGAGCTCCTGGCCCCGCCTCTTCACTGATCGCTACTAGGTCACTCTCCCTGAGCCGTGAGCTTTATCATACCTCTGCTTAAAGCTATGTATGGATCCTACCTCCACTACATCGCTTCCCAAACTATTCCACTTACTGACTACTCTGTGGCTGAAGAAATACTTCCTAACATCCCTGTGATGTGTGTGTATGTGTGTATGTGTGTGTGTTGCTCGGCTAGACTCTACTTAGAATGTGACTGACAAAATAATTTCCTCGATAAGCTAACTTCTGACTCATAGAGAGGCAATATAACAGCTTGCTTGAACAGTAGGACGAACAGTACGCCAAACAGCAATATGCAGGAAGCAGCCGTGAACAACATGTCAGGCAAGGAAGGAGACCAAAAAATAAACCAAGTTTGGGACAATCAACAAGTCCTCCATACAAAGCAAAAAAAAAAAAAATCAAAACCCCTACAGGATAGGCACCTGAAGTCAGTACCTGACCAGCCGGGCTGTGGTTCGTACGTCGGTTTGCGTGCGGCCGGCAGTAGCAGCCTAGTTGATCATGCCCTAATCCACCGCGAGGACTGGTCATGGACCTGGCCGCGGGGGCGTTGACCCCCGGTACACACTCCAGGTATACGACAGTGCGTATATGCCAGAACAAGGCAGGAAATATAATAATCACATTTTTCTGAGGCGACTACACTATGTCAATTCCAGCAACCTCGCTAGTTAATATTCAATGCTCATGTTAATTGACTAACAGAAAAAATCTCTAAATTCTGAGAACTTCCGAGGTGCAATATACATAAAAGGTTTTACTCATCTTGGTTCGTGCCAGTGTGACGTGTTACTTCAAGATCTCTTCACAGTCTTTTGATAACTGATCTGTGTTTATATACGTGTAACTTGAGGCAACAACAATGTGCGTCATCCAAGGAAGCGTAAGACGTGTAATTGTGCCTACTTCCTGTAGGCGTCCATTACAGCATTCTTATGGGCATTAAAAAGTCCTTAGACATGGAAAACCGCAGAAAAACACGTGTTTGTTTTTTTCTTGAATTTGTTCGAATGTATTATTCATTCGGTCAGTTCATTGGTTCCTGGTAAGGTCTTCGGTGGTGGTTTATATACAAGGATAATGACATTCTTGTTTTAATTCTTAACTCATCTACTGCATCAGTTTATGATTTCAGCAGTTTGTGTACCTAGGCTGTCAGTATTACTCTCTCTCTGACTATTTACTCTGTTACATCTGTAAGCAGTATAGTTGTGTACAAGACATCCCTTGTATATGTGTCTGTGAAAGCTCCATACATTGTATTTGTTTCTGTAAGGACCTCACTTATATACTTTATTGCTTTACATTAACATTAAAATCCTCCCTTTCTCTTTTCCTTTTTAAATCTTGGATGTTACCAAAAATTAAGGAGTATTTACCATTAGAGTTGTTTGGATATTATGTAGCATTAGGTGGTGGGTTTGTACATCCCTGGTCTCTACTGCAGTGGTTGTTCTTGCAGGATCGATCCTGGTGTGTGAGCTGCGGTTTGTTGTGTTTCACTCTCATGTATCTCCAGTGTAGTGAAATTTAGACATTTGCTTGAGAATTTTGTATTACGTTTGTGGTAGGAACAAGGGAAGGTGGTGTTGTGGTAGGAACAAGGGAAGGTGGTGTTGTGGTAGGAACAAGGGAAGGTGGTGTTGTGGTAGGAACAAGGGAAGGTGGTGGTGTGGTAGGAACAAGGGAAGGTGGTGGTGTGGTAGGAACAAGGGAAGGTGGTGGTGTGGTAGGAACAAGGGAAGGTGGTGGTGTGGTAGGAACAAGGGAAGGTGGTGGTGTGGTAGGAACAAGGGAAGGTGGTGTTGTGGTAGGAACAAGGGAAGGTGGTGTTGTGGTAGGAACAAGGGAAGGTGGTGTTGTGGTAGGAACAAGGGAAGGTGGTGGTGTGGTAGGAACAAGGGAAGGTGGTGGTGTGGTAGGAACAAGGGAAGGTGGTGTTGTGGTAGGAACAAGGGAAGGTGGTGTTGTGGTAGGAACAAGGGAAGGTGGTGGTGTGGTAGGAACAAGGGAAGGTGGTGGTGTGGTAGGAACAAGGGAAGGTGGTGTTGTGGTAGGAACAAGGGAAGGTGGTGTTGTGGTAGGAACAAGGGAAGGTGGTGTTGTGGTAGGAACAAGGGAAGGTGGTGTTGTGGTAGGAACAAGGGAAGGTAGTGTTGTGGTAGGAACAAGGGAAGGTGGTGTTGTGGTAGGAACAAGGGAAGGTGGTGTTGTGGTAAGAACAAGGGAAGGGGATGGTGTGGTAGGAACAAGGGAAGGTAGTGTTGTGGTAGGAACAAGGGAAGGTGGTGTTGTGGTAGGAACAAGGGAAGGTGGTGGTGTGGTAGGTACAAGGGAAGGTGGTGGTGTGGCAGGAACAAGGGAAGGTGGTGGTGTGGTATGAACAAGGGAAGGTGGTGGTGTGGTAGGTACAAGGGAAGGTGGTGGTGTGGTAGGAACAAGGGAAGGTGGTGGTGTGGTAGGTACAAGGGAAGGTGGTGGTGTGGCAGGAACAAGGGAAGGTGGTGGTGTGGTATGAACAAGGGAAGGTGGTGGTGTGGTAGGTACAAGGGAAGGTGGTGGTGTGGTAGGAACAAGGGAAGGTGGTGGTGTGGTAGGTACAAGGGAAGGTGGTGTTGTGGCAGGAACAAGGGAAGGTGGTGGTGTGGTATGAACAAGGGAAGGTGGTGGTGTGGTAGGAACAAGGGAAGGTGGTGGTGTGGTAGGAACAAGGGAAGGTGGTGGTGTGGTAGGAACAAGGGAAGGTGGTGGTGTGGTAGGAACAAGGGAAGGTGGTGGTGTAGTATGAACAAGGGAAGGTGGTGGTGGTGGTGTGGTAGGAACAAGGGAAGGTGGTGGTGTGGTAGGTACAAGGGAAGGTGGTGGTGTGGCAGGAACAAGGGAAGGTGGTGGTGTGGTATGAACAAGGGAAGGTGGTGGTGTGGTAGGTACAAGGGAAGGTGGTGGTGTGGTAGGTACAAGGGAAGGTGGTGGTGTGGCAGGAACAAGGGAAGGTGGTGGTGTGGTAGGAACAAGGGAAGGTGGTGGTGTGGTAGGTTCAAGGGAAGGTGGTGGTGTGGTAGGAACAAGGGAAGGTGGTGGTGTGGTAGGAACAAGGGAAGGTGGTGGTGTGGTAGGAACAAGGGAAGGTGGTGGTGTGGTAGGAACAAGGGAAGGTGGTGGTGTGGTAGGAACAAGGGAAGGTGGTGTTGTGGTAGGAACAAGGGAAGGTGGTGGTGTGGTAGGTTCAAGGGAAGGTGGTGGTGTGGTAGGAACAAGGGAAGGTGGTGGTGTGGTAGGAACAAGGGAAGGTGGTGGTGTGGTAGGAACAAGGGAAGGTGGTGGTGTGGTAGGAACAAGGGAAGGTGGTGGTGTAGTATGAACAAGGGAAGGTGGTGGTGGTGGTGTGGTAGGAACAAGGAAGGTGGTGATGTGGTAGGAACAAGGAAGGTGGTGGTGGTGTGGTAGGAACAAGGAAGGTGGTGGCGTTGTGGTAGGAACAAGGAAGGTGGTGGTGTGGTAGGAACAAGGAAGGTGGTGGTGGTGTGATAGGAACAAGGAAGGTGGTGGTGTTGTGGTAGGAACAAGGAAGGTGGTGGCGTTGTGGTAGGAACAAGGGAAGGTGGTGGTGGTGTTGTAGGAACAAGGAAGGTGGTGGTGTTGTGGTAGGAACAAGGAAGGTGGTGGCGTTGTGGTAGGAACAAGGGAAGGTGGTGGTGGTGTGGTAGGAACAAGGAAGGTGGTGGCGTTGTGGTATGAACAAGGAAGGTGGTGGTGGTGTAGGAACAAGGAAGGTGTAGGAACAAGGAAGGTGGTGGTGTTGTGGTAGGAACAAGGAAGGTGGTGGTGGTGTGGTAGGAACAAGGAAGGTGGTGGTGTTGTGGTAGGAACAAGGAAGGTGGTGGCGTTGTGGTAGGAACAAGGGAAGGTGGTGGTGGTGTTGTAGGAACAAGGAAGGTGGTGGTGGTGTGGTAGGAACAAGGAAGGTGGTGTTGTGGTAGTGGTGTTGTGGTAGGAACAAGGAAGGTGGTGGTGTTGTAGGAACAAGGAAGGTGGTGGTGTTGTGGTAAGAACAAGGAAGGTGGTGGTGGTGTGGTAGGAACAAGGAAGGTGGTGGTGTTGTAGGAACAAGGAAGATGGTGGTGTGGTGGTGGGAACAAGGAAGGTGGTGGTGTGTGTAGGAACAAGGAAGGTGGTGTTGTTGTGGTAGGAACAAGGAAGGTGGTGGTGTTGTAGGAACAAGGAAGGTGGTGGTGTTGTGGTAGGAACAAGGAAGGTGGTGGTGTTGTGGTAGGAACAAGGAAGGTGGTGGTGTTGTGGTAGGAACAAGGAAGGTGGTGGTGTTGTAGGAACAAGGAAGATGGTGGTGTTGTGGTAGGAACAAGGAAGGTGGTGGTGTTGTAGGAACAAGGAAGGTGGTGGTGTTGTGGTAGGAACAAGGAAGGTGGTGGTGTTGTGGTAGGAACAAGGGAAGGTGGTGGTGGTGTTGTAGGAACAAGGAAGGTGGTGGTGTTGTAGGAACAAGGAAGGTGGTGGTGTTGTAGGAACAAGGAAGGTGGTGGTGGTGTTGTAGGAACAAGGAAGGTGGTGGTGGTGGTGTGGTAGGAACAAGGAAGGTGGTGGTGTTGTGGTAGGAACAAGGAAGGTGGTGGTGTGGTAGGAACAAGGAAGGTGGTGGTGTTGTGGTAGGAACAAGGAAGGTGGTGGTGTTGTGGTAGGAACAAGGAAGGTGGTGGTGTGGTAGGAACAAGGGAAGGTGGTGTTGTGGTAGGAACAAGGAAGGTGTTGGTGTTGTGGTAGGAACAAGGGAAGGTGGTGGTGTGGTAGGAACAAGGGAAGGTGGTGTTGTGGTAGGAACAAGGAAGGTGGTGGTGTTGTGGTAGGAACAAGGGAAGGTGGTGGTGTTGTGGTAGGAACAAGGAAGGTGGTGGTGTTGTGGTAGGAACAAGGAAGGTGGTGGTGTTGTGGTAGGAACAAGGAAGGTGGTGGTGTTGTGGTAGGAACAAGGAAGGTGGTGGTGTTGTGGTAGGAACAAGGAAGGTGGTGGTGTTGTGGTAGGAACAAGGAAGGTGGTGGTGTGGTAGGAACAAGGGAAGGTGGTGTTGTGGTAGGAACAAGGAAGGTGGTGGTGTGGTAGGAACAAGGAAAGTGGTGGTGTTGTGGTAGGAACAAGGAAGGTGGTGGTGTTGTGGTAGGAACAAGGAAGGTGGTGGTGTTGTGGTAGGAACAAGGAAGGTGGTGGTGGTGTGGTAGGAACAAGGAAGGTGGTGGTGTTGTGGTAGGAACAAGGAAGGTGGTGGTGTGGTAGGAACAAGGAAGGTGGTGGTGTTGTGGTAGGAACAAGGAAGGTGGTGGTGTTGTGGTAGGAACAAGGAAGGTTGTGGTGTGGTAGGAACAAGGGAAGGTGGTGTTGTGGTAGGAACAAGGAAGGTGTTGGTGTTGTGGTAGGAACAAGGGAAGGTGGTGGTGTGGTAGGAACAAGGGAAGATGGTGGTGTTGTGGTAGGAACAAGGAAGGTGGTGGTGGTGTGGTAGGAACAAGGGAAGATGGTGGTGTTGTGGTAGGAACAAGGAAGGTGGTGGTGTTGTGGTAGGAACAAGGAAGGTGGTGGTGGTGTGGTAGGAACAAGGAAGGTGGTGGTGTTGTGGTAGGAACAAGGAAGGTGGTGGTGTTGTGGTAGGAACAAGGAAGGTGGTGGTGTTGTGGTAGGAACAAGGAAGGTGGTGGTGTTGTGGTAGGAACAAGGAAGGTGGTGGTGGTGTGGTAGGAACAAGGAAGGTGGTGTTGTTGTGGTAGGAACAAGGAAGGTGGTGGTGTTGTGGTAGGAACAAGGAAGGTGGTGGTGTGGTAGGAACAAGGAAGGTGGTGTTGTGGTAGGAACAAGGAAGGTGGTGGTGTTGTGGTAGGAACAAGGAAGGTGGTGGTGTTGTGGTAGGAACAAGGAAGGTGGTGGTGTTGTGGTAGGAACAAGGAAGGTGGTGGTGTTGTGGTAGGAACAAGGAAGGTGGTGGTGGTGTGGTAGGAACAAGGAAGGTGGTGATGTGGTAGGAACAAGGAAGGTGGTGGTGTGGTGGTAGGAACAAGGAAGGTGGTGGTGTTGTGGTAGGATCAAGGGAAGGTGGTGGTGTTGTAGGAACAAGGAAGGTGGTGGTGTTGTGGTAGGAACAAGGAAGGTGGTGGTGTTATGGTAGGAACAAGGAAGGTGGTGGTGGTGTGGTAGGAACAAGGAAGGTGGTGGTGTTGTGGTAGGATCAAGGGAAGGTGGTGGTGTTGTGGTAGGAACAAGGAAGGTGGTGGTGTTGTGGTAGGAACAAGGAAGGTGGTGGTGTTATGGTAGGAACAAGGAAGGTGGTGGTGGTGTGGTAGGGACAAGGAAGGTGGTGGTGTTGTGGTAGGAACAAGGAAGGTGGTGGTGGTGTGGTAGGAACAAGGAAGGTGGTGGTGTTGTGGTAGGAACAAGGAAGGTGGTGGTGGTGTGGTAGGAACAAGGAAGGTGTTGGTGTTGTAGGAACAAGGAAGGTGGTGGTGTTGTGGTAGGAACAAGGAAGGTGGTGGTGTTATGGTAGGAACAAGGAAGGTGGTGGTGGTGTGGTAGGGACAAGGAAGGTGGTGGTGTTGTGGTAGGAACAAGGAAGGTGGTGGTGGTGTGGTAGGAACAAGGAAGGTGGTGGTGTTGTGGTAGGAACAAGGAAGGTGGTGGTGGTGTGGTAGGAACAAGGAAGGTGTTGGTGTTGTAGGAACAAGGAAGGTGGTGGTGTTGTGGTAGGAACAAGGAAGGTGGTGGTGGTGTGGTAGGAACAAGGAAGGTGTTGGTGTTGTAGGAACAAGGAAGGTGGTGGTGTTGTAGGAACAAGGAAGGTGGTGGTGTTGTAGGAACAAGGAAGGTGGTGGTGTTGTGGTAGGAACAAGGAAGGTGGTGGTGTGGTGGTAGGAACAAGGAAGGTGGTGGTGTTGTGGTAGGAACAAGGGAAGGTGGTGGTGTTGTAGGAACAAGGAAGGTGGTGGTGTTGTGGTAGGAACAAGGAAGGTGGTGGTGTTGTAGGAACAAGGAAGGTGGTGGTGTTGTAGGAACAAGGAAGGTGGTGGTGTTGTGGTAGGAACAAGGAAGGTGGTGGTGGTGTGGTAGGAACAAGGGAAGATGGTGGTGTTGTGGTAGGAACAAGGAAGGTGGTGGTGTTGTAGGAACAAGGAAGGTGGTGGTGTTGTAGGAACAAGGAAGGTGGTGGTGTTGTAGGAACAAGGAAGGTGGTGGTGTTGTGGTAGGAACAAGGAAGGTGGTGGTGTTGTGGTAGGAACAAGGAAGGTGGTGGTGTTGTAGGAACAAGGAAGGTGGTGGTGTTGTAGGAACAAGGAAGGTGGTGGTGTTGTGGTAGGAACAAGGAAGGTGGTGGTGTTGTGGTAGGAACAAGGAAGGTGGTGGTGTTGTAGGAACAAGGAAGGTGGTGGTGTTGTGGTAGGAACAAGGAAGGTGGTGGTGGTGTTGTAGGAACAAGGAAGGTGGTGGTGTTGTAGGAACAAGGAAGGTGGTGGTGTTGTGGTAGGAACAAGGAAGGTGGTGGTGTTGTGGTAGGAACAAGGAAGGTGGTGGTGTTGTAGGAACAAGGAAGGTGGTGGTGTTGTGGTAGGAACAAGGAAGATGGTGGTGTTGTGGTAGGAACAAGGAAGGTGGTGGTGGTGTGGTAGGAACAAGGAAGGTGGTGGTGTTGTGGTAGGAACAAGGAAGGTGGTGGTGTTGTGGTAGGAACAAGGAAGGTGGTGGTGTTGTGGTAGGAACAAGGAAGGTGGTGGTGGTGTGGTAGGAACAAGGAAGGTGGTGGTGTTGTGGTAGGAACAAGGAAGGTGGTGGTGGTGTTGTAGGAACAAGGAAGGTGGTGGTGTTGTGGTAGGAACAAGGAAGGTGGTGGTGTTGTGGTAGGAACAAGGAAGGTGGTGGTGGTGTGGTAGGAACAAGGAAGATGGTGGTGTTGTGGTAGGAACAAGGAAGGTGGTGGTGTTGTGGTAGGAACAAGGAAGATGGTGGTGTTGTGGTAGGAACAAGGAAGGTGGTGGTGTTGTGGTAGGAACAAGGAAGGTGGTGGTGTTGTGGTAGGAACAAGGAAGGTGGTGGTGGTGTTGTGGTAGGAACAAGGAAGGTGGTGGTGTTGTGGTAGGAACAAGGAAGGTGGTGGTGGTGTGGTAGGAACAAGGAAGATGGTGGTGTTGTGGTAGGAACAAGGAAGATGGTGGTGTTGTGGTAGGAACAAGGAAGGTGGTGGTGGTGTGGTAGGAACAAGGAAGGTGGTGGTGTTGTGGTAGGAACAAGGAAGGTGGTGGTGTTGTGGTAGGAACAAGGAAGGTGGTGGTGTTGTGGTAGGAACAAGGAAGGTGGTGGTGGTGTGGTAGGAACAAGGAAGGTGGTGGTGGTGTGGTAGGAACAAGGAAGGTGGTGGTGTTGTGGTAGGAACAAGGAAGGTGGTGGTGGTGTGGTAGGAACAAGGAAGGTGGTGGTGTTGTGGTAGGAACAAGGAAGGTGGTGGTGTTGTGGTAGGAACAAGGAAGGTGGTGGTGGTGTGGTAGGAACAAGGAAGGTGGTGGTGTTGTGGTAGGAACAAGGAAGATGGTGGTCTTGTGGTAGGAACAAGGAAGATGGTGGTGTTGTGGTAGGAACAAGGAAGATGGTGGTCTTGTGGTAGGAACAAGGAAGGTGGTGGTGTTGTGGTAGGAACAAGGAAGATGGTGGTGTTGTGGTAGGAACAAGGAAGATGGTGGTGGTGTGGTAGGAACAAGGAAGATGGTGGTGTGAAGGTGGTGGTGGTGTGGTAGGAACAAGGAAGGTGGTGGTGGTGTGGTAGGAACAAGGAAGGTGGTGGTGGTGTGGTAGGAACAAGGAAGGTGGTGGTGTTGTGGTAGGAACAAGGGAAGGTGGTCTTGTAGTTTTTTAGTTAAAAATTGAATGCATCACATTGTGCTGCCACTGTACTCTGTATGGTGTTTACACAGTGGGAACAAAGGTCACATTCCATCACACCGGACGGGAAACTCTTGTGGTGGAGACAGGAGTAAAGGACTTTAGGAAAAGGGGTCTCTAGGGGTCTATAAGCAGAGTAGGAAGTGGATGGGTGAGAGTACATACCTTTATATCTTTAACAGTATTTGTCAGTGTTCATATCACCGTTGGTCTCGTTTACAACCTTAGAATAGTATTCGGTGTTGACGATTGTTGCAGCAGGAGAGAAATCAAAGGTGGTTATGACAGAGATTGTTTACTTCCCGCACGGAACCAATAAAGCACTTAAACTACTGAGAACGACTTAAAGTACTGGGAATGTAATCTCTGGAGTGAAAGGGAGAGAGGCAGACAGACAGACACACACACACAGACACAAACCGAGACCGACCAACCAACCAACCAACCAACCGACCGACCGACCGACCGACCGACCGACCGACCGATATCAGCACATGGAGGATACTTGAAGGTAGAATAAGAGAAAACTGTATCAAAATCTGTTACCCACAGCTGTAAGAAATATTGCTGGAACAAGTGTAGAGGTTTTCAAGAGCAAACTGCATTACTAGTTCCGCCAAATGCCAAATCTTTGAAGAGTATATCGGCCAGCAGGCTGCCAGCAGAAGCAGCCTGGTGCACAAGGCAAGTACAACAAAAGTCTGGAATCAAGTCGGGCTGTGAGGGTTGAAATATTTCCAAAATCTGTCACAAGTATATACAGGTTATCCAGTCAACAGAAAAATCTGGCTCAGGCGGAGCCTGGAGGTATATCTCTTTAAACTGGTCACAGGTGTATTGTTACGCGTTTTATCTTAATGTTCACATTATAAACTCGGAGACAGAATACTGGGTGCATCTAAATTCTGGCACCTTATGTAGTTAGTGTCTCACACCATCCAGAGTTCAAGCAACTACAACAGTGTCAAACACACTGCCTAAAGTACAAGCAACTACAGTGTCAGACACACCCAGAGTGCAAGGAAGTACAATCGTGTCAGATACACTACCAAGAGTGCCAGGAACCACAACAGTGTCACACTACCCAGAGTGCATGGAACTACAACACTGTCAGAACCAGTTTCCTGCTAAAGCCAGCTCCCAAAGACCAGTTTGACCCAATACCCTGCCTGGTGTGGGAGAGGGCCGCAGGGGCCATGACCTCTGCTACCTTGTACAGAAAAACACCTGACCTGGACGTCTAGGAGGAACCATGGTCTCCAAACTCGAGACCTGGGCGTCAATTAAGAAGAACCATGGTCTAACACCTGAAATGGCTGTCTAAGAGGAACCATGCTCTCCTAATACCTGTATGCACACAAACACGAACTGTAACATACAATGAGTATTAAAATCTGGAAGTATGTGGGCATCAGACAGGTTTCTGGAGTTGGTAATGTACTCAGTTGTGTTCACAGGTGTCGAGTCACTGTTCTTGGTCTTCTTTACTGATTCTTGTCCTCTATGTCCTCTATGCAATAAAGATAGAATATTTTTATTACGTAAACTGGGTCAGTTCCATCGTATAGTGGCCGATCGTGATGGCTGTGTAGAACTACCGACTGCTAACACCAACATCCTTGTTGATCAGGTAGTCAGTAAAGAATTGTAATCTTAGGCCAGGCTACGAGTGTAGAAGAACCCTGGAACTGGTCACAGGTATTATCTTCCACTCACCATATGTAAGTTGTGGTCATTAGTGTAGATGTCAGGTGGGGTGGAGGGGGAGTAGGCTAAATAAAATAAAATAACATTTTATCTGGATCTTAACAGAGGAAGGGAGGGTTAGCCACCCAGGACAACCCAGTAGTTAGGGGACTGTCTTGTCTTACTTTCATTTATGATCCTTTTAATCTTGTCCACAAGGATGCGACCGACAACAGACAGTTAACATCCAGGTACCTATTTGCTAATAGATGAACAGAGGCAGCAGGTGTAAGGAAACATGTCCAATGTTTCACCCTTGACGGGGATCGATCCCGACCATCAGTATTTAATCTGAAGACGCTACCAACCAAGTCGGTTCAAAACTAGATACTGAGAAATAAACGGGAGAAGTCGTCGTCATTATGAAACAGTGACCATGACTTTGTGAAGAGTAGCCCCATTGCTCCTCTTCCTCCTTCCTTGATTCGCCGGTACGCTCCCGGCGCAGGGTTTTTCCAGATGGCGACCCGGCCTTGGCTCCCTGTCTAGGGAGTGTTGAGAGTCCTACGTCTCCCATGGGAGGAGGTACAGGTGCCTCCTCATCTTCTGGGACCAACTGTCCCCAGGCCTAGCCTCATTCCCCGCCCTCACGGGGCTCGTAGGGAGAAGCTAGGCCTCTGGTCTGCCATCTTCCCCGTCCCAGGAGGGCTCGTGGGAATGGCAGTCTTGTGAGCTGCAGGTGGTAGCAAGCTTTGGCTCTGGCACCTTCCCCGCCCTGGAAGGGCTCGTGAAGTGGTGTCTACTATATTTCCACTCCTCTTCCTTCTATAAGCCCATTGGTTACTAAACAAATCGATTATTTAGACTAAACTTGGGTGAAAAAAAGAGGAAAAATATACGTGGGGTACCATGGTTTAGACTGCTCTCCAGGACTGTTGTTATGGAGGTTCCTGGTGTTGACTCAGAAGGAAATTTTGTGTGTAGTATACAAATACTATATGAAAGTATAACTGGGTAAAGCAACAAGGAGGTAGGAGTTCACTGTTAAAAGAAAACACACACAGCCAGTGGAAATATTACAAGTGGAAGGAATAGTGACATAGGACTATTTTTAGAGCGTACATTACTTTTCTGTGTTAATGATTCCAAATGGAAGAAATTACGCTAGTGAATCTTGTACATTGCATCACAGTTACATATATATATATATATATATATATATATATATATATATATATATATATATATATATATATATATATATATATATATATATATATATATTCAACACACCGGCCATATCCCACCGAGGTAGGGTGGCCCAAGAAGAAAGACAAAAGTTTATCTTTGTAAATTTAGTAATGTATACAGCATCACACTGTCTCACTGACTCCCTCTCCCAGTATCACACTGTCCCACTGACTCCCTCTCCTAACATCACACTGTCCCACTGACTCCCTCTCCTACCATCACACTGTCCCACTGACTCCCTCTCCTACCATCACACTGTCCCACTGACTCCCTCTCCTACCATCACACTGTCCCACTGACTCCCTCTCCTACCATCACACTGTCCCACTGACTCCCTCTCCTACCATCACACTGTCCCACTGACTCCCTCTCCTACCATCACACTGTCCCACTGACTCCCTCTCCCAGTATCACACTGTCCCACTGACTCCCTCTCCTACCATCACACTGTCCCACTGACTCCCTCTCCTACCATCACACTGTCCCACTGACTCCCTCTCCTACCATCACACTGTCCCACTGACTCCCTCTCCTACCATCACACTGTCCCACTGACTCCCTCTCCTACCATCACACTGTCCCACTGACTCCCTCTCCTACCATCACACTGTCCCACTGACTCCCTCTCCTACCATCACACTGTCCCACTGACTCCCTCTCCTACCATTACAATGTCCCACTGACTCCCTCTCCTACCATTACACTGTCCCACTGACTCCCTCTCCTACCATCACACTGCCCCACTGACTCCCTCTCCTACCATCACACTGTCCCACTGACTCCCTCTCCTACCATTACACTGTCCCACTGACTCCCTCTCCTACCATTACACTGTCCCACTGACTCCCTCTCCTACCATTACACTGTCCCACTGACTCCCTCTCCTACCATTACACTGTCCCACTGACTCCCTCTCCTACCATTACACTGTCCCACTGACTCCCTCTCCTACCATCACACTGTCCCACTGACTCCCTCTCCTACCATTACACTGTCCCACTGACTCCCTCTCCTACCATTACACTGTCCCACTGACTCCCTCTCCCAGTATCACACTGTCCCACTGACTCCCTCTCCTACCATCACACTGTCCCACTGACTCCCTCTCCTACCATCACACTGTCCCACTGACTCCCTCTCCTACCATCACACTGTCCCACTGACTCCCTCTCCTACCATCACACTGTCCCACTGACTCCCTCTCCCAGTATCACACTGTCCCACTGACTCCCTCTCCTACCATCACACTGTCCCACTGACTCCCTCTCCTACCATCACACTGTCCCACTGACTCCCTCTCCTACCATCACACTGTCCCACTGACTCCCTCTCCTACCATCACACTGTCCCACTGACTCCCTCTCCTACCATCACACTGTCCCACTGACTCCCTCTCCCAGTATCACACTGTCCCACTGACTCCCTCTCCTACCATCACACTGTCCCACTGACTCCCTCTCCTACCATCACACTGTCCCACTGACTCCCTCTCCTACCATCACACTGTCCCACTGACTCCCTCTCCTACCATCACACTGTCCCACTGACTCCCTCTCCTACCATCACACTGTCCCACTGACTCCCTCTCCTACCATCACACTGTCCCACTGACTCCCTCTCCTAACATCACTTTTCTTTTACCTACAGTCTCCCCCTAGAATTTTTTGTTTTTGTCATCCCCATATTATCCTGTGAACGTTCATTGTACTGTTAGATCTTCTCTTACTCCTTCCCCTCCTCTGTGTTTAAACTAATAAAAGTGAGACAAGTCTTGCCAGTGAACCCGTGTGTAAATCAGTCTTGCACAATCTGGCTTGACCTTTCACACCGACCTTAGTTGATTTTGTATTGGAAACTTAAGAACATGTATGCGTGGTTAGGGTGCAGACAAAAGTGTTCAAGTGTGAGTGTGATGACCAGTGTACAAGAGTATGATCATAAGATCATAAAAAAGAAGGAGCACTGCAGCAGACCTACTGGCCCACGCGAGGCAGGTCTAGGTCACACCCACCCACACCCTTTCATGCATTTATCTAACCTATTTTTAAAACTGCATATTGTTTTAGCTTCAGTGATGCTACTAGGGAGTTTGTTCCACTCATCCACAACTCGATTACCAAACCAGTGCTTTCCTATATCTTTTCTGAATCTAAATTTTTCAAACTTGAAACCATTGCTACGAGTCCTGTCTTAGATAGTTATTTTTAGCACGTTATTTACACCTCGTTCACATCCCCCTAATTGTACGCCTTTCTAGAGAGTGCAGACTCAGGGACCCTCAGTCTATCCTGGTAGGAAAGATTTCTGATACATGGGATCAACTTTGTCATCCTTTGTAGGTTTTCAAGCGAATTTATATCCATTCTTTAATACGGCGACCAAAACTGTGCAGCATAATCTAAATGAGACTAACCAACGAGATATAAAATTGAAGAATAACTTGCGGACTCCTGTTATACTTCTTGATATGAAGCCAAGAATTCTATTCACTTAATTTGGTTAGTTTGGTAGGTTATTACTATATAATGTACCACCAGTGTTAGTTAGTTTGGTAGGTTAATACTATATAATGTACCACCAGTGTTGGTTAGTTTGGTAGGTTATTCCTATATAATGTACCACCAGTGTTAGTTAGTTTGGTAGGTTATTACTATAATGTACCACCAGTGTTAGTTTGGTAGGTTAATACTATATAATGTACCACCAGTGTTAGTTAGTTTGGTAGGTTATTACTATAATGTACCACCAGTGTTACTTAGTTTGGTAGGTTATTACTATAATGTACCACCAGTGCTGGTGGCCTGGTGGTTAACGCTCTCGCTTCACACGGTGAGGGCCTGGGTTCGATTCCCAGCCAGAGTAGAAACATTGGACGTGTTTCTTTCCACCTGTTGTCTATGTTCCCCATCAGTAAAATGGGTACCTGGGTGTTAGTCGACTGGTGTGGGTCGCATCCTGGGACACTGACCTAAGGAGGCCTGGTCACAGACCGGGCCGCGGGGGCGTTGACCCCCGGAACTCTCTCCAGATAAACTCCAGATATATAATGTACCACCAGTGTTGGTTAGTTTGGTAGGTTATTACTATATAATGTACCACCAGTGTTGGTTAGTTTGGTAGGTTAATACTATATAATGTACCACCAGTGTTGGTTAGTTTGGTAGGTTAATACTATATAATGTACCACCAGTGTTGGTTAGTTTGGTAGGTTAATACTATATAATGTACCACCAGTGTTGGTTAGTTTGGTAGGTTAATACTATATAATGTACCACCAGTGTTGGTTAGTTTGGTAGGTTAATACTATATAATGTACCACCAGTGTTGGTTAGTTTGGTAGGTTAATACTATATAATGTACCACCAGTGTTGGTTAGTTTGGTAGGTTAATACTATATAATGTACCACCAGTGTTGGTTTAATCCATATGGACTGTCCAGGGATCATTCAGGCAGCATGTCACATGTACACCAATAATCCTCTAAAATAGGGATTCAAGTTAACACTCAGTGTATATACACTGACACACATACACTCGACGCACTTTATATACACTGTTGTCAGTATGTGTGTATAATGCATGTATTTATGCAATAATATAAACGTCTACCTGAATAAATTATTATTATTACTTTTAACAGCATTTATTTCGTGTTGTTGCAGGTTCAACCAGTGGCAGAGTTGGTGGAGTTGTCAGTGCGTCAGTCTGTGGACGGACGGGAGGTCACTCTCAACCAGGACCAGATTCAGAGTGGCACCCTCAAGAGGTCGCCCTCTAAGCGTCTCCTGCACCAAGTGGTGAGTACTAACCTATACACACTCGCCAACCTTCAGGGATCCCACCTTTTCCACTGAGCTGTCACCAGTGTATTTCCCTGCTGACAGACACAATTCAACCACCAGTCAGTTTCTCTTCAGTGGTGGTCATCTTTCACCCGGGGACTCTGTGGACATTTATCACCATTTCCACCATCAGTTTTTCACTCCCTCGTCTCATTTTCACTTCTGACATCGGGTTTAAATCTGGAATCGTTTATTTGAATAGGAATGGGTTGGCATGATTATAGAATGCCTACCTTGAACCAGTAGGCCTAGACACGAAAATTTGGAATATTTTATTAAGAGCCATTTCTTATTAAATGTTTTTCCTGCTAGAGGCATTTATCAACCCAGAAGTTACCTAATATGAGCCAGTTGGCTTTCTGCAGTGCGCCTCTCCTTGTGTTGTCATGTTTGTAAGATACTTGTATCAGTAAAACAGTATCTTCATCAACAGAAATCATAGTTAATAACCACACTGGTGTACACACAGCAGCTCTGATGTGTGCACAGCCTGCTGATGTGTGCACAGCCTGCTGATGTGCACAGTCTGCTGTGTGCACAGCCTGCTGATGTGCACACAGACGGCTGATGTGTACACAGCTGGCTGGTGTAATGGCGGTGTGTTTGTGTAAATGTTACAGGTAAGTGTTGGTGTTTTTAACATTATATTGGCTATCATTGTGCAGCTGTTCTTATCTGTGTGAATATGTACAGGACTAGTATCAGGTGTATGCAGAGTACCCTCAGTGATAAGCAGCAATAAAAGGATAATAAGTGTAGAGGGACAAAGACTCCTCAACACACACACACACACACACACACACACACACACACACACACACACACACACGTACGTGGCGAGGTGTCAGAGTGGGCACCTGTGACCAGCGGGGTCCCACAGGGGTCAGTCCTAGGACCAGTGCTGTTTCTGGTATTTGTGAACGACATGACGGAAGGAATAGACTCTGAGGTGTCCCTGTTTGCAGATGACGTGAAGTTGATGAGAAGAATTCACTCGATCGAAGACCAGGCAGAACTACAAAGGGATCTGGACAGGCTGCAGACCTGGTCCAGCAATTGGCTCCTGGAGTTCAATCCCACCAAGTGCAAAGTCATGAAGATTGTGGAAGGGCAAAGAAGACCGCAGACGGAGTACAGTCTAGGGGGCCAGAGACTACAAACCTCACTCAAGGAAAAAGATCTTGGGGTGAGTATAACACCAGGCACATCTCCTGAAGCGCACATCAATCAAATAACTGCTGCAGCATATGGGCGCCTAGCAAACCTCAGAACAGCATTCCGACATCTTAATAAGGAATCGTTCAGGACCCTGTACACCGTGTACGTTAGGCCCATATTGGAGTATGCGGCACCAGTTTGGAACCCACACCTAGCCAAGCACGTGAAGAAACTAGAGAAAGTGCAAAGGTTTGCAACAAGACTAGTCCCAGAGCTAAGAGGTATGTCCTACGAGGAGAGGTTAAGGGAAATCAACCTGACGACACTGGAGGACAGGAGAGATAGGGGGGACATGATAACGACATACAAAATACTGAGAGGAATTGACAAGGTGGACAAAGACAGGATGTTCCAGAGATTGGACACAGTAACAAGGGGACACAGTTGGAAGCTGAAGACACAGATGAATCACAGGGATGTTAGGAAGTATTTCTTCAGCCACAGAGTAGTCAGTAAGTGGAATAGTTTGGGAAGCGATGTAGTGGAGGCAGGATCCATACATAGCTTTAAGCAGAGGTATGATAAAGCTCACGGCTCAGGGAGAGTGACCTAGTAGCGATCAGTGAAGAGGCGGGGCCAGGAGCTCGGACTCGACCCCCGCAACCTCAACTAGGTGAGTACAACTAGGTGAGTACACACACACACACACACCTACACACCTACACACCTACACACACACACACACACACACACACACACACACACACACACACACACACACACACACACACACACACACACCTACACACACACACACCTACACACACAACAGGCCTAGTGTCTAATCGACATGTGCCTAGGACAAAATGGTAACTAACACTCCTGGCTGTTCCTGCACACATTCCTGATCAGCCGGCTTGTGACTATGCCAGAGTGCGTGCCGCGTACACAAACAGCCTGACTAACCCGGCCGTCAGGGCGATGATTCCTGGGACTGTTATCAGGTAGACAAGAGTTAGAGGTAGACTCAATTGCATATTATTTTATACATTAAATGTTAACAATCACAGAAAGTCATTTATTTTCTTACTCTTAATATTTTTAATGTGCAGGTAGAAACCAGTCCTCCAGAAAGAATAAAAAGGCACAATACCTTAAATGGCACAATACACAAATAACCCGCACATAGAATGAAACTTAGGACGTTTCGGTCTGACTTGGACCATTAATTACGGTTCCAGTCGGACCTAGACGTCGCCAAAAGTTTCGTTGTCTTGTGTGCGGATTATTTGTTCATTGTATACAATCCTCCAGAATTTTCCAGGTATGGGTTACAATGCCTTTTTTCTCGCCTTCATTTCAACTAGTCCAGTTTGAGATCATTTAGGCCTTCGTAAATATTTGACTTTAGATGATACATGCATGAAAGTTCCCCACATTATCCTGAGCTACTGTTTCACCCGCTTTAAAAAGTGGTTATCAGTACAGAGTAACTTTGCAGCCTAGTGAGTACAAGTGACTTTTAAAGAGTATTTTTATTAGCCTGTCAAATCTTTTTTTTTTGAAGCTTCTTGTTAGCTAGCCTATCATTTTCCTTGTACTGTTTTGTGTTCATTAAGCGTAAGATGTGGTTACTACACGGTCCTCACATGCTTCAGCATTCTGGAGTGTGTGAGAATTTTCCGTAGCGGAGCAACTGAGATTTGTCCTGGATAATGTGGCCAGTGCAAGACCTATTTTATGATTGCTTACAGATATGCTGATGATATACTGATATGTTGTGTCCTCGCTGTATGATAGCTTGCAGATATGTTGTGTTCTCGCTGTATGATAGCTTGCAGATATGTTGTGTCCTCGCTGTATGATAGCTTGCAGATATGTTGTGTCCTCGCTGTATGATAGCTTGCAGATATGTTGTGTCCTCGCTGTATGATAGCTTGCAGATATGTTGTGTCCTCGCTGTATGATAGCTTGCAGATATGTTGTGTCCTCGCTGTATGATAGCTTGCAGATATGTTGTGTCCTCGCTGTATGATAGCTTGCAGATATGTTGTGTCCTCGCTGTATGATAGCTTGCAGATATGTTGTGTCCTCGCTGTATGATAGCTTGCAGATATGTTGTGTCCTCGCTGTATGATAGCTTGCAGATATGTTGTGTCCTCGCTGTATGATAGCATACAGATATGCGTGTTCTTACCATATCTTGGTATATGCTGCTCACTTACAAATTCCCGTAACGTTTGAACAGGATATACCTGGAGGTTACCTGGAGGTTGTTCCTGGGATCAACGTCCCCGCGGCCCGGTCCATGACCAGGCCTCCCGATGGATCAGGGCCTGGTCAACTAGGCTGTTACTGCTGGCCGCACGCAGTCCAACGTACGAGCCACAGCCCGGCTGATCCGGCACTGGCTTTAGGTATCTGTCCAGCTCTCTCTTGAAGGCAGCCAGGGGTTTATTGGTAATTCCCCTAATGTTTGATGGGAGGCTGTTGAACAGTCTTGGGCCCCGGACACTTATGGTGTTTTCCCTTAGTGTACCAATGGCGCCCCTACTTTTTATTGGGGGCATTTTGCATCGCCTGCCCAGTCTTTTACTTTCGTAGGGAGTGATTTCTGTGTGCAGATTTGGGACCATTCCTTCCAAGATTTTCCAAGTGTAGATTATGATATATCTCTCCCTCCTGCGTTCCAACGAGTACAAGTCAAGTGCTTCCAAGCGTTCCCAGTAGTTAAGGTGCTTGACAGAACTTGTACGTGCAGTAAAGGATCTCTGTACACTCTCTAGATCTGCAGTTTCACCTGCTTTGAATGGAGATGTTAATGTACAGCAGTATTCCAGCCTAGAGAGAACAAGTGATTTGAAAAGGATCATCATGGGCTTGGCATCTCTCGTTTTGAAAGTTCTCATTATCCATCCTATCATTTTCTTTGCACGTGCGATCGTGGCACTGTTGTGATCCTTGAAAGTGAGATCCTCAGACATTACTACTCCCAGGTCCCTTACATTATTTTTCCGCTCTATTGTATGGCCGGAGTCAGTAGTATACTCTGTTCTAGTTATTATCTCCTCCAGTTTTCCATAACGGAGTAGTTGGAATTTGTCCTCATTGAACATCATATTGTTTACCGTTGCCCACTGGAAAACTTTGTTTATATCTTCTTGGAGGTTAACCGCGTCCTCAGCAGATGACAGCCTCATGCAGATCCTAGTATCATCCGCAAAGGATGATACGGTGCTATGATGTATATTGCTGTTATTTATGTTTGTCTCTGATAAGAGCAAAATAATTATAGTTAATACTCTTGGTAGAGGAAGACAACTTTTCACTGTGACAACCTCTAATTATACTTTCTTGACTACCAGTCTGCCTACTCTCCCTAGTTATTCCTTTCGTTCAATTATAACTCTATTATCTTTACAATTCAACACATTACTGAATTGTACTGTGCAACATTTTCATCTTGTACGAATATTTCAGTATTATTTACTATTGAAGCTAACTTCTTTGCTAACAAACATGTAGTTTTAATTATTTATTCTCAACCTGGGATACAAAAATTACGTTACAGAGTTTGTGGTAAATACCTTGCCTGTCAGCTCCTTGTGTTTACATTTCATCAGCAAGAATGTTAACTCTGGTCACACCTACGGTACCACCTTTCTTAAAAGATATCTCACTACCTTTTGACTCCTTGTTAATGGTCCCGGGGGTCATCGCCCCAGCAGCGCAGTTCCAGAGTAAGTCTGATGGTTGATATTCTGATCAGTCAGGCCATTGGTGTTAGTAGCCCCCAGGCCAACGGAAGCACGGCTTATCAGGAACTGCCTAGAGGAATTGATCAAGTTCCGTCTTGAAGATGTTTGCTCTGGCTTAGTATGTTTCTGTCCACTCTGGGGTTCAGAAATATCCAACAGTGGTTAGCAACTCTCCATTCACGGTACAAGAATGTGGACTTGGTGCGTGGTCCATGAGTGGGGTGGTATATGAAGGAGGCAGTCTGATACAACGACCTCGCACTGTAGTAGACTTGCCTTGTAGTAACTTCATTGGTTATTCACAGATGTGTCCTTGGGAAGTGGCGGGTCTGGTGTGCTTGTGCTACAAACTAGGAAGAAGATATACAATGTTCAGCAGGACGCGGGTCTTGAACCCTCCTCCTCCAACAAGACTCATCACTTCAACACTTTAAGGCGAATCTCTGTGGATGGAGGGCTGAGCACACACATCTCACCTTTAGCCACCTATAAATAACAAAAAGTCACAATACCTTGACTGGAACAATAAAAAAAAAAACACACATAGGAGAGAGGAGCTTACGACGACATATCGGTCCTACTTGGACCATTTACTTTGGACTTTATAAATGGTTCAAGTCGGACCAAAGCGTCGTCGTAAGCTCCTCTCTCCTATGTGCAGGTTATTTGTGTATAGCCACCTGTTTGCAGGTGCTGCTTCCTTCCTCGCTGTAGTTTTTATTGCTATTTTACACAAATCAGTTTTACGGCTAAGAGCTATTTTCCAACCTCGGCTCATTTCCGAGCCCAGCGCTGTGTAAGGTATACTGCCACCCAATGGCAGCCAACCCATAACAGTCGACTACCACCCAGGTACCTGCTTACTGCTACGTGAACTTGGGCAGCTGCTGTAAGATGACTGGACACCTAGGTACCTACTTCTAGGTGAACAGGGGCAACTGGTGTAAGATGATTTGACACTCAGGTACCTACTTACTGCTAGATAAAGAGGAGCAGCAGTTGTGAGGGAACAAGACCAAGGTTACCACCAGTGTGCAGCTGACTGTGGAACACATGTTAACACTTCGCTGACGACTTAAAGCTTTTGCTGTTGTCATGAGTTACATAATTATCAGGGTGACTGTAGGGTGTCAGGCAGGTATTATCGGGGTGACTGTAGGGTGTCAGGCAGGTATTATCGGGGTGACTGTAGGGTGTCAGGCAGGTATTATCGGGGTGACTGTAGGGTGTCAGGCAGGTATTATCAGGTAACTGTAGGGTGTCAGGCAGGTATTATCAGGTAACTGTAGGGTGTCAGGCAGGTATTATCGGGGTGACTGTAGGGTGTCAGGCAGGTATTATCAGGGTAACTGTAGGGTGTCAGGCAGGTATTATCAGGTAACTGTAGGGTGTCAGGCAGGTATTATCAGGGTAACTGTAGGGTGTCAGGCAGGTATTATCAGGGTAACTGTAGGGTGTCAGGCAGGTATTATCAGGGTAACTGTAGGGTGTCAGGCAGGTATTATCAGGGTAACTGTAGGGTGTCAGGCAGGTATTATCTGGGTAACTGTAGGGTGTCAGGCAGGTATTATCAGGGTAACTGTAGGGTGTCAGGCAGGTATTATCTGGGTAACTGTAGGGTGTCAGGCAGGTATTATCTGGGTAGCTGTAGGGTGTCAGGCAGGTATTATCGGGGTGACTGTAGGGTGTCAGGCAGGTATTATCAGGGTAACTAGGGTGTCAGGCAGGTATTATCAGGGTGACTGTAGGGTGTCAGGCAGGTATTATCAGGGTAACTGTAGGGTGTCAGGCAGGTATTATCAGGGTAACTGTAGGGTGTCAGGCAGGTATTATCAGGGTAACTGTAGGGTGTCAGGCAGGTATTATCAGGGTGACTGTAGGGTGTCAGGCAGGTATTATCAGGGTAACTGTAGGGTGTCAGGCAGGTATTATCAGGGTAACTGTAGGGTGTCAGGCAGGTATTATCAGGGTAACTGTAGGGTGTCAGGCAGGTATTATCAGGGTAACTGTAGGGTGTCAGGCAGGTATTATCAGGGTAACTGTAGGGTGTCAGGCAGGTATTATCAGGGTAACTGTAGGGTGTCAGGCAGGTATTATCTGGGTAACTGTAGGGTGTCAGGCAGGTATTATCAGGGTAACTGTAGGGTGTCAGGCAGGTATTATCTGGGTAACTGTAGGGTGTCAGGCAGGTATTATCTGGGTAGCTGTAGGGTGTCAGGCAGGTATTATCGGGGTGACTGTAGGGTGTCAGGCAGGTATTATCTGGGTAACTGTAGGGTGTCAGGCAGGTATTATCGGGGTGAATGTAGGGTGTCAGGCAGGTATTATCAGGGTAACTGTAGGGTGTCAGGCAGGTATTATCAGGTAACTGTAGGGTGTCAGGCAGGTATTATCAGGTAACTGTAGGGTGTCAGGCAGGTATTATCAGGGTAACTGTAGGGTGTCAGGCAGGTATTATCAGGTAACTGTAGGGTGTCAGGCAGGTATTATCAGGGTAACTGTAGGGTGTCAGGCAGGTATTATCAGGGTAACTGTAGGGTGTCAGGCGTGTATTATCATGTAACTGTAGGGTGTCAGGCAGGTATTATCAGGGTAACTGTAGGGTGTCAGGCAGGTATTATCAGGGTAACTGTAGGGTGTCAGGCAGGTATTATCAGGGTGACTGTAGGGTGTCAGGCAGGTATTATCAGGGTAACTGTAGGGTGTCAGGCAGGTATTATCAGGGTAACTGTAGGGTGTCAGGCAGGTATTATCAGGGTAACTGTAGGGTGTCAGGCAGGTATTATCAGGGTAACTGTAGGGTGTCAGGCAGGTATTATCAGGGTAACTGTAGGGTGTCAGGCAGGTATTATCAGGGTAACTGTAGGGTGTCAGGCAGGTATTATCTGGGTAACTGTAGGGTGTCAGGCAGGTATTATCAGGGTAACTGTAGGGTGTCAGGCAGGTATTATCTGGGTAACTGTAGGGTGTCAGGCAGGTATTATCTGGGTAGCTGTAGAGTGTCAGGCAGGTATTATCGGGGTGACTGTAGGGTGTCAGGCAGGTATTATCTGTAGGGTGTCAGGCAGGTATTATCAGGTAACTGTAGGGTGTCAGGCAGGTATTATCAGGGTGACTGTAGGGTGTCTGGGTAACTGTAGGGTGTCAGGCAGGTATTATCTGGGTAACTGGGGTGTCAGGCAGGTATTATCTGGGTAGCAGGGTGTCAGGCAGGTATTATCGGGGTGACTATCAGGTCAGGCAGGTATTATCAGGGTGTGGGTGCGGGGTGAGACAACAGGCAGGTATTATCGGGGTGACTGTAGGGTGTCAGGCAGGTATTATCAGGGTGACTGTAGGGCGTCTGGCAATTATCAGGGTGTCTGGCAATTATCAGGGTGTCTGGCAGTTATCAGGGTGTGTGCAGACAACTATCACAGTTACCATCCTAACTTCCATATTGTACATGTTAGGGTGTTGGTAATTCCTCTTACACTGGAAGCGATGGTGTTTAATAAATAATTTAAAAATAGGGAAAGAGGATCAATACAAGGCAACAACAGCTGCCTCTTCCATACAGCTTAGCAGTGATACCAGTGACTCTCACCCAGGGGTAAAATTTTACCCCCCAGGGGTAAATTTACCCCTGGGGGTAAAAATTTACATGCCAAGGGGTAAATATTTGTGTGCTATTTTTGTGCAAAACCTGAATAATTTATTTTTTTCTGACCTTGTTTTTCTGTCTATTTATGATGGCGATAAATTTTTGTATGGAAGTGAGGCGGTAAATGGAGAAATACACAAGCCGAGGGAGTTAATGATGGAGGACACGCTGAGAATCTCTCCATTATACTATAACATTAAGCTTGTTTTCTAAAATATATGACTAAAAATACTGGAGGGTCAGGTCCCCAGTGTACACACTCCAGCAAGCTGTTAGTGAAGTGAAAAGCAGAGGCACTATGAGCACTATAGGAGGACTCTGTGTCAACATGTGCGGTCCAAGACTATTAAACCTGCTGTCAGGAGATATCAGAAGTATTGCTGGAGTAAATGTAAATGTTTTCAAGAGGAAACTGGGTGACTACCTTATGCAAATGCCATATCAAACAGATGGTGATGGTTATATTGCGCCTGCGGGCCGTTAACACCAATGGCCTGGTTGATCAGACAGTTAATAAGAAAGCCTGGCATCAAGCCGGGCTACGAGGGTAGCACCCTTGAAACAGGTCATAGGTATGTCACAGTTTACAGTCATACTTGTGCCAGTATAGTGATAATTATATCAGTTTACCATTATTGTTGCAATTCCTGTTGTTGTAAACATATATTAGTATCTTTAAATCCATGAACCTCGGTAGTGGTGGTGGTGTCGATGGTGGTAGTGTTGGTGGTGGTGGAGATAATTGTGGTGAGGGTGATAGTACTGTTCCTGGTGGTGGAAGGATGGATATTTATTGAATCATCACTATGTATTAACAGTTAGGGAGAGTGGTGGTGGCTGCTGGGGAGGGGCTTTAGCGGCGGCAGTTTTCCAGTGTAGTGGTGACGGTGAATTGTTGTTGGTGGCTCTATTATTTAGAGGTGATGGCGCTTTCGTGACGCTCATGGTGGTTTAATGGTGGTGATGGTGGTAATTGTGGTAGTGACCTGCAGCTGTTGTTGCTGTGTCAATGTTTTGATTATATTTCATGTTGTTTATATTATTTTCTATTAAAAAGTACTGTGTTACACGCGCTCCTCTTCACTCTTACCTTAAATGGCTTTCTTAAACGACCACTTTTTGTTGTGGTGTCCAATTTTGGACTTGTGGTCCCGTTTTGTGATCCCAGTGTCAGAGAAGTTTGTCATTGCAATGTCTGCATTTATTGTGCATTGACCTGGCAGTGTGTGTGTGTGTGGTGTGTTGTGGGTGTGTGTGGTGTGTGTGTGTGTGTGTGTGTGTGTGTGTGTGTGTGTGTGTGTGTGTGCACAGGTTGTGCTATAGCTTCTGGATCTGTATTTGACTTTCCAGTGCTATCATGTGGTTCTCGTGTATATGTTTCTAAGTTCTTTTATTGGATTGACCTCATCATGCACCAGTACTAGACTAAGACCGAGTCGAAGGGGCGTTGATCTCCAGAATCATTAGTATATATAACATGAAGAATTAGACAAACGTGCAACTTCTGGATATCCTTATTTGTAGACGTTTCGCCATCCACTGGCTTTAGCAATAAAATACAAATATAAAATGCGGAAAATGTAGAATCATATACCAATAAAGATACGCAGATGTTGCACCTGTCTAATTCTTCACCTTGTCGGTATTGTATACCATCATGTACAATATATCATACTTGTTTCTTGGCTCATTTCAAAAAATGGTTTACATTGACTTAAAGGTTTACGTATCAGGAGGTATTACCTGGCCTTGTTACGGTCTTCAATAGAGACCTATTTAATGAGTTCTTGTGAGGTTTTGATCAGCCTTCTTTTGGTATTTAGATTACAATGCTTGCTACTTGCACCAACAACTTGACTGATCAGGTCATGAACCTGAAGGCCTGGTTTGGGACTAGGCCACAGAGTAGTGATCCCTCTCGCAACAGGTGCGCCAGAATGTCGTCTTCGTCTGGCCTAGTTTTGTATTCTGTTGGGTTGACAGTTTGAGTTGTTATTCTACCTCAGTTCGATTCAAAGCGCAGCTCTTTCTGTAATGTGTCTCTAGGGATGATCTTCCCCATGGCCCGGTCTTGGACCAGCCTTCTGGGTTGGAAAGGTAATATAACAGAAATAACTATTAAGCACATGTGCAACATCTGGGTATTGTAGACGTTTCGCCATCCAGTGGCTTTATCAATACAAATTCAAGGACATCAATGGAAGTCAGTAGAACTATATACAAAAGATGAGGTAATCAGTCCCTCAGCCTTGGAGTTGTTGTGAAGAACCTGTGGGACTGAATCATCGTTTGTATATAGTTCTTCTGGCTTCCATTTATGTCCTTGAATTGATAAAGTCACTGGATGGCTAAACACCTGCAATAAAGATACCCAGATGTTGCACGTGTCTAATTTTCCTCTTGTCGGTATTATATACCATTCATGTACAAGAATTATTAAGAATAACGTAGAAAAGTAATAGTATATGTATACTGAATGTTAGTGAAAGTTTGTAAGGCTTACCTGTCAGTTTGTGTTCAAGGAACAAGACCAGCACTCCTGTCGGTGTGAAAAAAATGTATATCGGTCACAGAGAACGGTATCCCCGTGTTGCATAACCTCAGTCTTCTGTGCCTCATTGCACGTGGTTGGAACTGTGCAGAGTGCTGCATAAATTTTTGATGCAAGACTCACGAAATCGTAATAATACGATTGCATACAAACCACGGAACGGGTGGGGTTTGTTCCCATGGCGAGTGAATGCTAAAACTCCAGGCCAGTGCTTAATTAAGCCACTAGGCCAGCTGGCAACAGTAATCTTCATCCAACTAGTTATATCTCTATACATCATAGGGAAGTTAACATGAGCCATCTAGTTGGATGAACCTTCTTACAGCCAGCTGGTCAAGTGGCTTACGCACTGGCCTGAAGTTTTAGGACTCACCATTGGTTCAAATCCTACCCGTTTAATTTCTAATGGAATTAATGTTGAAGATTGAAAGCTAATCAGAAGAGGATTTCACAAGTTATCACATCGAAACTATTGCAATTCCTTCAATAAAAACTGAAAATTAGGAAATACACCAGCACTTTAAGTTTGAAGCCGCTCAGGAATTGCTTTAACAGATTATCAGCATTGAAAGGTGAAGGTAATCGGATGTGATACTCAGAAATTATTTTTCAAGACATTGAAAAATTGCAGGAAGATATAAGTAGGGTTTTCCAGTGGGCAGTGAAGGACAACATGACGTTCAGTGGTGATAAGTTCCAGCTGCTGAGGTATGGAAAGAATGAAGAACTCAAAAAGGACACTGTATACAAAACTTAAGAGGATCACCAAATAGAACGAAAAGAACACGTAAAAGACTTGGGAATAATTATGTCAGCTGACATAGTAAGACCAAAATCACGACAGCCAGGAGGATCACAGGGTGGGTAATGAGAACCTTAAAAGCAAGGGAAATAATACCAATGGTGACACTTTTCAAATCGCTAGTGCTCCCATATTCGGAATATTGCTCAGTGTTGACGGCCCCTTTCAAGGCAGAAGAAATATCAGAACTTGAACAAATGCAGAGATCGTTTACGGCCCCCATAGAGCCAGTAAAACATTTAAATTACTTGGAACGCCTTAAAGTCTTGAACATGTACTCACTGAAGCGGAGGAGAGATAGACGATAATATATACCTGGAAAGTACTTGAGGGCTTGGTCCCAAATCTGCACAATGCCATAACATACTGAAGCGAAAGATTTGGGAAGAAGTGCAGGGGTGCGGTGGGCACAATAAAGGAACACTGTATCAACATTCGTGGCCTTATATTATTCAACATCTTACCAGAAGATATCAGAAACATTGCTGGATCAAGTGTTGAAGTCTTTAAGAGAAAATTGGACAAGTACCTTAACCAGGTGCCAGATCAACCACACTGTGATGGATATGTGGGGCAGCTGTCCTCCAGCAGCAACCGCCTGGTTGACCAGGCTACTCTCGGGGCCGGGACTCGAGAGTATTAAAACTCTCGAAACTTATCAAAGGTAAAGGTTCCATAAAAGAGACAAGTTGGGACCTACACAAGTCTGAATCAGAATCAATCCTAACCTTCCTCTAGGTAAGGTTGACCAGTGCTTAGGTAATTGAGGAAGTTTTATTTAAACAAAATAGTTTAGAATTAAACCATTTATCACAGGAGGTTCGTAAACTGATAACAATGTAATGAGTGAAATTCTAAAAGGCCAATATGAGTCAGTGTTCAGCATTGCATTAAATGAAAGCAGAGTGGAGTTACTCCCTGAAGGCCACATACATTACTGACGTCAATACAAATCCTGAAGAATTCCTTATAAGAAATTACAAAATACCACTAAAACTAGCACTCAGTTTTCTTTGGAGGAAGACCTTAGTTCTAGGTGGAATTCCAGAGGACTTAAAGAGTGCAAACAATGCTCCTTTACATGAAAGAGGCAGTAGAGCACTAGCCAAAAATTACAGAGCAGTAGCCATAATATCACGGATCGTAAAAGTCTTCGAGAGTATGATGAGACATCAAATTACAGACTTTATTTAACAACATAACCTTAACCTTCCGAGCCAGTCCGGATTTAAAGCAAGTGCATTATTGTTGTCACAGTTGCTAAACCACTATGACAGAATTACGGAAGTGTTGGAAGGAAACCAAAACACGGATGTGGTCTGCACGGATTTCGCAAGATGAAGGTGATCATGAGGTGATTGTGCATAAACTGTAGGCGCTAACTAAGTATAACAGTAGAGGTAGACAATTGATTTTATAATTTTCTGACAAAGCGTAGAAGTCAATACAGCAAAATCGAACATTAGCCATATATAAAGCTCTGTAGGCCTAGGCATGGTCCTAGCTCCTTTTCTGTTTACCACCATGGTGAACATAGTTACGTACCATAATTAGCAGATGATACCATAATAGGCTTGAAAATCACCTCGGCAGAGGATACGAAATAATTGCAGGAAGGTATAAACAAAGTCTTCTAGTGGGTCGTGGAGAATAACGATGTTCAATATTGACATGTTCAAACTACTTATATATGATAAGAATAAAAAATTAAAAATAGACATTTTACACAAAACGCAAGACGATCACCAAATAAAATCAAACACTGACTTATTTCTGATAAGAAGACATTTTATAATTAACTTAGAGCACATTAAAACTTACACAACTTAAAATCAAGGTGAGACTTGGTAAACACATTAGAACTTAAAGTTGGAAGCCAACCAGAAGATGCATTCTTCAGTTATTGCATACAATACAACAAAATTTGCACCTACACATCCTGTACCCACAATAAACGTTACATTTCATACGATACATCAGCTATTAATGTTTGCTTCTAGTTATTGATTTATTTTAATCATAGACGATAAAACTATATTAAGCATATAGCGCCCGTGGAATGGGAGGCATTCGATCCCAGGAAGGATAATCCAGTTCGTTGAATCAAGAGCTTCTCACCTGCGTCAAGACACGTTCCTTGTGAGGTCATACTTCACTTATTTAATGCAAAATAATGCTATACCATTTCCAGATTAAAAGTGACAAGATGGCACCTACATACACTATTAAGAATACCAACCTTCTTTTATTTAGACACACGTTGAAATTTTATACCCAATCAGAAGAGGTTTTCTAAGGTTATCGCATGGATAACACTTTTGGAACTGACCTAGATAAAACTGTGCAGGAGGCGTTGGCACTTGTCAGTTGTTCCTCGAACGTTCGCCTAGTTTTTGTTCATCAGGGTTGAAACTTTACAACTGACTGGATAAGACCTTGTGAAGTTAGTGGATAATAGGAAGACTACCTAACAGTGTTTCGGCTCTGACATTTGCCTCTACAGATATATCTTTGATATATATATCTTTGAGGAGTTCCGAGAGTTTCCTACTCCCGGAGCTCGGCCATGCACCAGAATTTAAGGCTAACTAAACTCTTGAAAATTATTAATAATGGTAGCAAAATGCGAGTTTTTAAACCATACCATACCCCCGGCCGGGATTGAACCCGCGGTCATAGAGTCTCAAAACTCCAGCCCGTCGCGTTAGCCACTGGACCAGCTAGCCACAATAAGATTCATCCAACTAGGTATATTTCTACACCATAGGAAGGTTAGCATAGGCACCACTGTGACCACAAATGCAAGTTTTTACAGACGAATCTCCAGCTAGCGTGACCGTGACGAACTCTAGCTCAAGTCCCTTCACTGCCGTCAAGATGGCGAGTTTTTAATATTTCTCAGTTTCGTTTTTTTTTTCATTTCTATTTAAATAGTTTTACAGTCATTTAAAAAGATATATGTGTGTGTTTTAAGGTAATCCAATTGATTAAAAATTCCCTGAGATTGGCCAAATTCAGTGCAAAAATCCTTCCAGTTAATGCATCTGTGTTTAATGTTTCAAGCCGACCAGAAGAGTCGTTCTCTAGTTATGTGGAACTGTAATAAAATTGTTAAGTTAAACTTTATATAGCTTCAGTGTGAAAGCCAAACTTTCTTTCAAAAAAGTCCATCAATAGAGAAATTATGAAGTCTTTCAGAAAAGGTATTCTCCATTAATTGCTTTGAATCCAACGATTTCTTTTTTTAATTTCGTTAAAATTTCAAATTTGCAGCTGGTGTCTAAATTTATAGTGTGTCATCCGTCATCCTTATATACTGCATCAGTGTTAATATTCTAATGATGATGAGCTGTTGTTTAGTTAACGAAAGAAAATCACTTTCACCATTCCAAAAGATATCAGAAACACTGCTGGCACAAGTGTAGAAGTCTTCAAGAGGAAACTAGACAAGTATCTTCACCAGGTGTGAGGGATAATATTGGTCAGGAGGCCACCAGCAGCAACAGCCTTGTTGACTAGGCAAGCACCAAAAGAGCCTGTCCCAAGGCCGGGCTCTGGGAGTAGAAAAACTCGAAACTCATCAGAGGTATCACTAATACATAAAACTGGCAAATTGGAGACTTAAGAATCCCAGTAACAGCACAAACTTTGCCTTCTGGCAAACACTCCAGAAGAGACATTCTCCAGTTTTCACGCGGATTCTAATGATTCCAAGATGTATTTTTTAACCAATTTAGTAAACTGCTAAATTTGTCCACACTCAAACTATCCTGACTGATGCATCAACCATTAAATATTTAAACCATTCAGAAGAGGTAGATCCAAATATATTTAAAGTGATGTAACAAGAATGAAAAAAATCTCTGTTTTGCACACAAAATTGGAAAATGTGCAGCTGCACAACTGAATTTCAGTTTTCATTCTTGTCGAATTAGGAGGCATTTTTTTTATCATTTGAAGTGAAGCAGCAGTAGGTTTTGTAAGTTATCAGAGGCATTGCAGGAATCTTGGAATGTGTTCTACAAATTAAGTCACAAGGCACTTGCACGTACCAGTTGTTTCAAGAATTTTGTCCTAGTTACCGTACGCTAGCGTTGGAAATTTTAAGTTGATTGGATAAGACCTAATGTTACCAGCTAAATACAAACTAAACCTTGGAGGAAGAAATAAATTCAGTCCCCCCTCTTGAAGTTCCCCCTTCAGGGATTCCTAATTTAGGCCCCCATTTGAAGGTCCCCCTCCAGGGGTATCTAATTCAGGCCCCCACTTGAAGGTCCCCCTTCTAGG
This sequence comes from Cherax quadricarinatus, assembly GCF_038502225.1. Lineage (NCBI taxonomy): Eukaryota > Metazoa > Arthropoda > Malacostraca > Decapoda > Parastacidae > Cherax > Cherax quadricarinatus. The sequence continues at coordinate 27,144,190 of NC_091348.1, forward strand.
GTACCTAATTCAGGCCTTCACTTGAAGGTCCCCCTTCTGGGGTACCTAATTCAGGCTCCCACTTGAAGGTCCCCCTTCAGACACAACAGTCGTCCACTTACCGTTCGTTTGGCTGAACAGTAATATCTCCGTGGATGGTCAGTGTCTACCAACCTACTAAGTCTCTAGATGCGACCTTCGCATGAAATTATGAATTCACTTTTATGTAGGCTTCACACTGCAATGTTAAGAAAACCTTGTGGCCCTCATTACACATTTAACCATCAAATGTGGCAGACTTGTGTGGGAAGGATGAGGACCCATGGCAAGTGAGTCCTTAAACTCTAGGCAAGTACGTAAGCCAACTGGCTACAATAAGATTCGTGATGGCGGTTTTGAGGGGACTTGAACTAGAGTTCGTCACAGCCATTCTGGTGTGAGATTCATATGTAAAAATTTGTGGTCACAGTGGTGGCCTATGCTAACTTCTCTATGGTGTATAGAAATGTATATACCTAGTTGGATGAATGTTATTGTAGCCAGGTGGCCTACTGGCATACGCACTGACCTCGAGTTTTAGGACTCACTCGCCATGGGTTCAAACCCCACCCGTACGGTGGTTTGTTTACGGTCGTGTTATCTAGGGTATATTACCACCGCCCAGGATGTCACCCATAACAGTCAAGTAACAAGATGGAGAGAAACGACGCAAAGCAGACAAGTGGTATAAAAAAATATACACAGTTACAGAGAGGAATTTTATTGAAACGTTTCAATAAAATCCCCTCTGTAACTGTGTATTTTTTTATACCACTTGTCCGCTTTGCGTCGCTTCACCTTTGGACACACTTGTTCAGTCAATACACCCAGATATAAACAAGTACGTTTATACCAGTGTAATCAGGTGAGTGGGTGGGTCAGTGAATGGTAATTAATGGCATGGTGGGGGCCCGGCAAAACCGTGTACTCACCTCATTGTGTTTTCATGGCTGGAATCATAGCTCCTGGCGCTGCCTCTTAACTTTTACCGACTAGTTTCTTCGATTACTGGCCTCATGGGCCCGATCATATCTACTCTTGCAATTGTATACAGTGTTATGCTTCCATCTCTTCATCTAGTGCGTTCCATTCACTATCCTAAGACTGAAGAACCTCTTAAGTTTCTTATCCCACATCGCCTTCAGGTGCGATCTATGTCCCTGACTCCTCTCATCTCAGCCAACCTTCTCCATCGACTCTCTCTGATACTCTTAACATTGTGTAAGTCCCTCTGGTCCTCCTCGCTTCTAGTGTTAGAGTTCTCTAAGTTTCTCCTTGTAATTCATCCTCCCCATTTCCTACACTATTCTTGTTGCGAGTATTTGCATCTTCTCTATTTCCTTACACTCGTATCTTTTATCAGGTGTGGGTTCTGTACTGGTGTCACATACCCCTACGTGTTCATTGTGTATTATGTTCTCAATAAATCTTTAATTACTTTCTTGAAAGCAGTTCTCAGTATAGCTAGTCTTGCATATACTGCTGAAGTTATACGATTTATATGGACGTCTGGTGATGTGCACTGTAAGAAATGTTTACTGCCAGATCTTTCTGCTTGTATGTTGTGTGCAACTTCTAGCCTCCCAGGTTGTAGTCTATGACCATTTTCTCACTCTTCTGTTTTCATAACTTTGTACTTCTCAGGACTGAATTCAAGTAACCACTTTCTTGACTATGTTTGCAGACTGTTAACTTTTCTTTAAGTGTCTCTCTCCTCTGTAGTTGTTAAACTTATCGTTAATTTCACATAATCTTAGTTTATAGCTTAGTTCTCCAGTTGTGTCAGTTGCCATGTTTTCCATCCACTTGTTTTATAGCAGTACTAACAAGTCACAATGTTTCTTTGTTGCTCTTAATATCTTCGGTAATTGTTTCATTCTGTTGCTTTCATTCCTTCGAAGGAGTTCTGTCGCTTCCTACTTTGTTGCTGAAAATTCTTCTGATCCTTGCTTCTCACTCTCCTCGTATCTCCGATTCTTTGGTACATTCCTCTTAGGCTCTCTCTTATCCTTTGCCGCTGTATTAGCTTCAAATAGTCTTCCGGTTTCTCTTCCTATATCTGCATAGTCATTCCTAGTTCTGTGTAGTTCCGTTTTCTATCGCTCTTAATGTATGTTTTCTGTCCTCTTAACATATGCTTTCCGTCCTCTTAATGTGTGTTTTTTGTCCTCTTCATGTGTTTTCTGTCTTCCTCTTAATATATGTTTTCTGTCCTATTTATATATGCTTCTTAGTCCTTGTATTTGCTTCTCTGTTAGCTGATTGTCCTGTAGTGGGCTACTGCAACAGCGACCACTGTGGCTTACTTGTGCTGGTGGTCTAAGTAAAAAGTTCACAAGGGATCCAGCTTATATACAAAGGTCAGCTGACCTAAGTCCCATGACGTAAGTGAGGTACAGGAACTATGTCAGTGCAGACATGTGACCAGTTTTCAGGACTCTACTTTCGCAGCTCTGCCTGAAACCAGGTTTTCTTGTTGATTGTTTAATCAGCCAGGTTGTCGCTGATAGTGATCAACTGATCTACATCACAACCTGTCTGATTTGATGCTTGGAGGAGGTAGTGATTAAGTTTTCTCTGATATTTATCGATAAATGGTTGAATAGTCTTGAACACGGTTGTTGATGCAGTGTTCTCCTATTGTGCCTATATTGTGCCTGCTCTTTACTGCTCAAGTTTTACATTTCATCTTATGTCTCTCGCTCCTGTAGATTTGAGACCTA